>NC_050074.1:101338781-101383781 GCF_009764565.3 Dermochelys coriacea | reverse complement strand
GACTGAATGAGATGGAATAAGTGGGACAGAGATGATCGCTGTGTAGTGCAGCTATCAGAGATGATAGAGATGCTGTAGTGAACCTGATGTCTTGAAATGCTATTTATTTTGATAGCATGGCATTCAGTTCAATTGGTCTCAGGATCAGGCCTTTCAAGAGGGATGCACTATGTATTCACAGGAGCTATCTTTTCAACTATTTGATTACAAAAATGTACATGCTCAGCTGCTGAAACAGGAGATCATTAGTAAGCTCCTGCGCTAGCTCTGGAGCAAGGGGTATTAGGACAGATAAGTGCACTGAGCAATTTAACTCTGGACTATGCAGCTTATTATAGTTCTGCAGCTTTAAATAAAGCTTAATAAAGCTTTTGCAGCTCTGTCAATATATCTGCTCCAGCAAAAGAAACTTACATATACTCCTGGTAAAATATGCTGAATTTTTAAGCTTTGAAAGTAAAATACCTGTGGTTCCAGCAAATTACTAGTTCCACTTTCAAAGCTATAGAACCCAAATAGCTCCCAAGTTTTCTTTTCCTGATTTTTTTAAATAAGGGAAGTTAATCTAATATTGCTACAAGATGTGAAATGTTCTCAAAATTTATGAAATCCTAAGAAATTAAGATTTTATCTGCAACATTAGTGTAGCACATTTCAGATATATAATTTATATACCTGTTTTTCTTGTTAGATGTACACTTAGTAAATGCCATAAATATATACCATGGGATGTGGAATACTGATGAGTTGCGTTGCCTTAGAAACACTAATGTTTAGAATTTCTTGAATGTTGAGCCCTTGATTTCACAGTCTTCACTAATGTTAGATTTTAAATTTAGTTTCCCTTTAAAAGAAAGGAAAATTGTATTTTACCTCAACCAAATTAGCATATGCTAAAGTACATATTGTCTTGTCGACACAGAAGTTAGAATGTCTTTGTTAGAGCATGCTAGCTAACACCTTCTAGTAAAGACAAAGCCTTAGACATATCCCTTGATAGTTTCCACGTAGGGACCTGCTCACCCACAAGGGGTGGGGAGGTAGCGCCTCCCAGGCCAACTCCACCCCCAGCCGCAGCTCCGCTCTCTACCCCAGGCCAGCTCCACCTTCAGCCCAAGCACCTCTGCAGAGCCAACTGTGCAGCAATGGGGGTGGGAGTGAGGACAGATTCAGTTACTGGTAAGGGGGGGCGTAACAGGAAAAGTTTGGGCACCGCTACTTTCGACACAGACATTGCTCCCCAGCAAAGACGGTCCAGAAACATGAAAATAGTCTAGCAGGAATATGTGGCCTGGCTTTTTTGTGCTACAATAAACACTTCTCTCTTTCTGCACATGTGTGTAACATAACTAAATTTCCTCAGTTATGTTGTCTTTGATTGGGAAAGACGGAGGGTGGAACTAAGCGGAGTTTGATAACCCTGGACTGAAGACAATAGTTTCTGGGATAGTGGCCAATTACAGGGAGGAAGTAAGGGCTGAAATGTGGGGAGACAGGCAACTGCACAAGTCAAAAGAACTAAATATCACCCTTTAACTTAGTATTTTCAATGCCAATGACAATATTTCTGATTAAAACAATTAAAGTTTTATTCAGTTTGTTTATTACAGTGTTAGTAATCTGGAAAAAGATTTATAGTAATAATTTTCATTTTTTTCTACTGTTAAGATTTTTTTTTATTGCTGTGCCTTTGCCAAAAAATGCATTTTAAGAGCTTGGATTCAAAATTAAATATGACCTCAGTGCTTTAAAACACAATTACAATAACTATCCATTTAATAGTTCCTTAAGATTTTTTTTTTACCATTGACATATGGTCAATATACTTATGTCAGTTATTAAATACATTATTTTATGCTATGCTAGCCAGTTAATGTATTCCAGCTGCTGTAGTAAATATGACCAAAGACAAGGTATGTTGAGGAAGTGTTACATAAACTGCTTCCTAGATTAAATTGCCACATTGTCTAATATAACATGCCATATAGGTAAAGAAAAAAACCTGCCATACTTGATAACAGAGAAATGTGTATTATTTATATGGAACAGAACAAGCCAATTTTCAAGAAAGGCACTTACGTGGCAAGGTTACTTATTAATGAGATAGTACACAAGTTAATGGAACTGCAACACAGATTCTCCTAAAGCCCAGTGGAGAGCAGTCTCTAGGCACAATGCACATTTTTTGAAAAAAGATGCTGCTGTACTTCAGAAAATATTTAGCCATCATATAAAATGCAGAGTTACATAAATTATAATGTTGCATCACCTCACAGGTATAGGTCCTGATTCAAGTAGCTACACTCATACAACCATGTTGAGTCCTGTTTACTTCAGTGGAACTTTGTATGCACTTAAGAGGCTGCCAGTACAAATCCTTTTGTAGGATCAGGACCATAAACTGCAACTTCGATTGAATCCCAGATTACCCTCTCTGGTGACTTCCCATATACACTTTTAAGAGTGGATTTTTGTCCATGGGCTGGTGGAAGGTTTCATCCAACTCGGAGGAGCTACTGAATGTATCAAGTTGTACCATGCTGTGGCTTCAACAATAAATTGCAAATGGCATGAGCCATGAAAGCTGCCCTTCCCCAGACCTCTGGGTAAAGGAGAAGATATTCATATGAATGTATTCACAGATCAAAAAAAGCTCATAATTAGGAGTACAAGTACTGGTGCACCACTTTACAGCTTTTCCTCAACTAGCTGGAGGATCTAACAAAGTTATAGTGCAGTATTAAGCAGAATTTCAGACTAGAGAACCATGTCTATATAACCATCATAAAGGGGAAAAGTTCACTTGAATTGGGGTGCAAGAGAGAAATATGAAGCCTTTAAAGTAGGGGGTAAATTAATGGAGTTTATAATGTTATATACATTTCCCTGGTCAGGGTGCTGGAACAGTTTGTATAGTGGGGGGTACTGAGAGCCACCAAACCAAACTGTACATGATGGAAATCACTTCAAGCCAGGGGGTACAGCAGCAACCTTAATTCCAGCACCTATGTCCCTAGCATTCAACAGTTAGAAAATTTATCTTCTGCCGTAAAAGTCATATGCTGCCAATGATTCATTATTTGCTTATATTTTTCATTTTTCTCTTTTTTTCAGCTGTGAAATACAGGATAAATCTATCTTGCACCACGATCTGCCAGATTTTTGGACAAAGTTCAAAAAGACTTGCCAAAATCTAGATAAAATTTCCCTGCCTTTTTCCCCCTTTCAATCCTTCTATTACATCACCTTTATCTGCCCCCCATACCCTCAGATTCCCTCCTCAAATCCAAATACGGCTCTCAGAAAGTTTCTGCATCCCAGCAGCAAAGGCAGTCTCCCTTTCAACTTCCCGTCTGTCTGGGACTTCCCTCTTAGTTGAACTCCAGAGAGCATGTACAATTTCAGAACTTCAGTCATACCATGCATACTAGAGCACAACTGTGGTGAAAAGTTGAAGAGCTTGGGGCCCAGAGGACAGACTTTCAGACCAGATGTGCCATGCAGATTCCCATGGGTAGGGAGCTACAGGCAAGGCTGATGAGGAAGGAATCAGGGCAGGGAGCTACAGGCAAGACTATGAGGAAGGACTCAGGGCATGGGCTGGAAAACAGTGAGTAGGGATTAGACTCATGAAGAGGGGGAGTTTGGCTGAAAAGGTTTGGTTAAAGTGTACCTAAATACCCAGTCTTTTGGAGGCCCCTTTTGGCATTGGAGTCTTATTTTAATGATAATTAACTGTACATGTTTTTTAAAACAGTGCCTTTATTGTTTTTGTCGATGCACCCTACTGTTTTCAGTACAGTGATGGGAGCTTGCTTAGTAACTTGTAGAAAAGTGGAGCTTTTCTTTCAGCTTAAGTAAGATGTAAATAACATATACAGTACACTTAGGTGATCTGGTGGCCTACTTCGCTGCCATGCAGGGAATTGAAGTTGAGGATCTCAGCTAGCATAAGCTGGAAGCACTGAAGGCAGCGTGCTTCACAGTCTTATGTCACTCCCCAGCAAATCCCTCTGGCTGGCTGAAGGAGTTCATTGCTTTCAAAGAGCTTCCTGAATGAGGACTGCAGTAGGCTTACTCAAATGCTGGTTTGTATGCTCAGATTCCCTCACATATGTAGATGCAATTGAGACATATACAAGCCATATACAGTGAATGGTTTTGCACATGAAATAGTGAGGGTGCAGTTACATGGACCCTTTGAAAATACACAGGTCCATTCAAAGACTACAAATAAATGCTTTGCAGCTTGTTATTCCTGCCTATGATAACTTATGTTGAACCACAGACTTCTGTGATGTGTATTTGAGGAATAGATGGTAGGCAGCAAAGTACATTTTTCAGTCGGTATTAACGTTTTGGGGAAACTGTAGTCCTGCCAACATCTAGTGAGTTGCAAATGTAATTGAAGGATTGAGAAAGACTGAACGTTCTGTAGAAATCTACTGAGATTATAAAAAAAACCCAACAACCCACTAACTTACTCATTGAAAGTAACCATTTGAAGAGCCTTCTGAGAGGTCTCTCTCTTCTAGTCTGATCTGGCATCCTTGGGTGATTATGCCTAAGGACTTGGTCTTCCAGGTAGAGCATGTGGGAAGGTTAGAAAGTCATGGACAGCCCCATATCTGACCAACTCTTTGCTCAAACCATCAGGGTTTCTCCTAAGCCTAGTCTAGACACTGAAAATGAATGTGTCTTTGGCAAATGGTAGCTAATGCATGTTAATTAACACATGTAGAACCCGGTGCAAACAAAGACTGTGGTATTTAAAAACGTATTAGTGGGTTGTGGTCAATGCCTATTGTCAATTTTTTGCTTTATACTGACTCACTGAGCTTCCCAGCAGTATTCATATCTTAGGTTTGAGATGGAGATGAGCTTGCTTCTCCCTGTCTGTGTCTCCAGTATTACAGATGTCTAGCCACCTTTCACCCTATACCCATTACAGAACTCTTAGGCTGCCACCAGCAGCTGACACAGAAGTATGTCTGCTGTCTTGCAGCAAGTGCTGCCTCACCTCTCTTGGACGTTTCTGCTGGTCAACAGAAGCAGTTGGGGAATCCCTTATTTGTTAAGAGGAAGAAGAGAAGATTTGTGAGTGCCCCAAACATTCAAAATATTTTTTAAGGAGGACCACATCGTGATTACTTCACACCCTTTAAGTCCGGTTGAATCAGTGTGATCAGTCATCTGAGTAAGCATAGTGGAATTTAGCTCATAATCATTATTCCTTTTTTTTTAATTAAAACTAAAGTTTTTCTTTGACTCAACTTCATGTTTTCTAATAAGTGAGCTTAGTGATTCTAGCAACTCTTCACATTCAGAACTTTGATAAAATCTTAATCCGGTTAGGATCTTCAAGCAATTTAAAATGAAAAATGAATATTTGGTTTCCTTTCTGGTTTTCTTTTTAAATCAAAACTGCAGCACCCTGTAGGACCCATTGGCAAGTTTGATTTCAAATAAATTATTGACAAAAGTGGCACAAGGGAGCTTTACCTAATGAGAAATTGGCATTCCCATAACTGAGTCGTCTTTTGCCATGCAAGTGGATGCCTGGCTACTACACAATGAAAGGCTGCAGAAATCTAAAATGAGCAGAAATTGCAGAAAAAAGGAACCTCGGTTTTGGTTTTGGTTTTCAACAGCAACAGCTGCCTCACATTCACGTGCCACGTTGAGCTCAGCTGAATCCTTCTCACTAGAAAGAGGCATGATTTAGTGGTGTGAGCACAAGACTGCGAGGCAAACTCTTGAGTCCTAATCTTGACTTTGACATTGACTCCTTTTGTGTTCCTGATCAAGTCACATGAGACAAACTTTGGCACCAAAAGCTGGGCTTTGTAATCTATGTTTAGACATCTAAATAAGTGTTCTAATTGTCAAAGGTGCTGAGCAGCTGCAATTACCACCAATTTCTGTGTGTTTTGTGGATGTTCAGCACTTCTGAAAACTTTGTGTAATGGATTTAGAAGACTGACTATAGGCACCTAGGTTTGAAAATAAGCTTCTTGTCAAATTCTCAAAAGTGGCTTCTAATTTGGGGTGTCTTTATTTTTGGCTGGTTTTCAAGGGCTGAGCACCTGCAACTGCTGTTGACTTTAGTTGGAGTTCTGGTTACTTATCACTTCTGAAAATCGGGTCCTAAAGTGAATCAAGGTGGACACCCAATATTAGAGGTCATTTTTGGTCATTCAAACTTGAACTTCTCTGCCTCAGTTTCCCCAATCTGACAAATGAGGATTTATAATGCCTAACTTTCAGAAGTGTTGTGAGGATATTGTAAAAAGAAAAGGAGTACTTGTGGCACCTTAGAGACTAACAAATTTATTAGAGCATAAGCTTTCGTGAGCTACAGCTCACTTCATCGGATGCATGAGCTCATAGCTTATGCTCTAATAAATTTGTTAGTCTCTAAGGTGCCACAAGTACTCCTTTTCTTTTTGCAAATACAGACTAACACGGCTGCTACTCTGAAACCTGAGGATATTGTAAACATTAATATTTTCAAAATGCTTTGGAGATTATGAAAGTACCAGGTAAATGCCCCAGTCCTTTTAGAGCCAATTGTGATACCATCTGGATACATGAATGAGAGAAGTAACAATATAAACTCTAGTGAAGATGTAGATTTCACTCAGACCACCTAGATGTTGACCAGACTCCAGATACTATGATTCATTCATGTCCCTACTATGTGAAAAGACCCCAGTGTTGGCTAGTGGTGGAAGGGTGGGGCAGACTGAGATCAGACAGTCATAGATGGGGGAGAGAACTGATTGGGAGCCAGTAAGTGGGAGGATTGGGGGAAGTGGGATGGACTGGGAGCCAGTTGAGTTTGGAGAGTGGAAGACTTGTGATGGAGAGATTGGGGTAAGGCTCTTGGGCAGGGGTGTGCAAGCAGGGAGGACTGGAAGTGGGGGTGGGAGGGGGAAATTGACATTGGATGGGCACCCCTATCTTTTTGGAGTGCTTTGCTTTGCAACCTTACTTACACACACAAACACACACTGTGTGTGATATTGTTTTTTGTTTTTCTTGAACAAACATATTGTCTTCAAAAAATTAAAAAAGTCTACCCCTCCACTAATGTTTTATTTCCTCTATTGGCCTACAATACAGTATCCCAGAACAGGATCTTGTTTGAAATCTATGTCTCTCTATAGGATTCCCGATCAAAACTCTAATGGCACAGAGCAATTGGTAGCATGTAATGACCTTCTGCACTATCAGTTGAGTCTTTTGGGCATTGAAATTGATTTTCCTTATCTTGGCATGTGAAGACAGGAGTCTGATTCTCCTCAGATCTCTAACGAATATTTTATGGCACACACCAACAGCACAGGATATCTAGTCAACAGCTTTCTGGGCATCCAAGTGGCGGGATTAGTGGCTGCCCAGAGGCTGGTCTCTTAAACAACTTATTCTCATGTAGGTGGCTACCTTTTATGCCCTGATCTTGCAAACACACGTGTTTAGTCTTAACCATGTGAATAGTCCCACTGAAGTCAATAAGACTACTCATGTTAAAGTTAAGCATATTTATGTTTGCAAGATCAGGGTCCTCATTACAGAAGACCAATAAAGGCTAGTTGGTGTGAAGACTGAAATATTTTCTGCATGTAGTCCTATAAAGGGAAACTTCTATGTATTTGAAATCGCTTTTCAAATATATGGTGTCCAAATTTCTGATTTAGGCTGATGCATACTTGCTTATTTCAGGGTATTCACATGAAGGAGAGATACTAATTAATGCAAAGTTTCCAACCACAAAGATCCACTGGGAAATAAAATACTTGGGTAAATACCAACCAAAAAAACTCAGTAGAATTTGCAGTATGTCACAGAATGACTCTTACCAAGTTTAAAATTTTTAAAGATATTCTTCAGTAAATGTTCAACTCTCATTCTCAATAAAGTCTTTAAAAGAACTATAATAGAAGTACTTCAGCAATAATTTCAAGTTTGGGGTGTGTTTTCCATTTATTTCAACTCTCCTTTTTTAATCTTTTATTGCTAATGTACAAACATTTCATTTATAAGAAGCTAAATTAAACTACGTAAGAAGAATGTGCCTCACATGGGTTTTAAACTTTAAAAAGCTGCTTTGTTCATTGATTCAGTTGTGAAAAACACACACAACATAGACATAAGGCTATTTGAACTCTTTATTTGCCACATTTACAATATTAATAACACTGTTTCTAGAAGTTGTCACATCATGTAAAAGATCTTCATTCCAGACTGTCTTTTGGGGCCAAATTGAGACTGGATGCATGCATTTAATAAATTGTAGTCTCAAGTAGTCATTTTTGTAAATAATTAGCTTCAGTGAAAGAATAAGTTAGCATATTGTATGCATCTAATGTTGCAAATGTACATACAGCAAACTTTCCTATTAATCAACAGTCAAGCACTGTAAGTTGGGTCTCATACATAATGAATTGTGCTTAAACCTCATGGGTTTCATTGATAGAAAAATAAGAGAAAACACAAGTGTAGTAAGCTTCTGAATAAAATTTAACTAGATTGCTCTGCATCCTGTAATTGTTTTCAAATCATTAGGGACTAGATAATTCATCTGCAGTTTTGGGGTTTTTTTGTCTTCATCTATCAAAGAAAGAATATTTATATGACGTTAAGATATTGATTAAATACATTTTTTTAAAATGTTCGCATTGAAGTTTGACAGTACATCTCCTAGCTAAACATATTTTTCAATTTTATACATCTTTCTTTAAGAAAATCTGGTTGGCTGAGTGAATATTTGAAGTTTTGTTTCAATGCTAGTTTCATGCTTTAATTACTACTGAGTTGTACATGTGAAAAATATGATTCCGCCCATTTCTGTAAGCAAAAACCATTTTGATGCATAGGCTTTGAAACTTGTACTTAATGGATGATATAAATAAAGATTAAAATATTAAAACAGCTTATTTACACTTTAGCCTTGTCCCTACAGACAGGACTAGTCCTTATTCACAGAGAGAATCCCTTTGACTTCAACAGGTCATCTCCCATGGATCATGTGAGCAAGGATTTGTGTGGCAAAGTTAAAAATTGCCATAACGTAAAATAAGTGATCATTAGGAATGTTTTGACAAAACGTTTTATTATTGGAAAATGCTGATTTGTCAAAAACAAAGGTTCCTGTGAAAAGTTATCAGTTTCAATAAAACTTTCTCATCGAGAAAGGTTTCATGGATCCTGGATGGGATTTGTGATCAAAGTTTGTGTGTATGCCTGCCCATCTGTCTCTCCATGTTATTCATCTGGGATGTGGGAGACCCAGGTTCAAGCTCCTGCTGTGCTGAAACCCCAAGCTATAGAATCAGTCTCTCTTTCTCTGGCCAAATGAATATTTAATTATTTGTACAAAGTGGAACACCTCCAACAAGAGAGACTCAACCCAGAATATTGGTTATTGCACTGACCTGGAATATGGAGGTTCAGGTTCCTGCTCTGAATTAGGCAGAACAGAGACTGGAACTAGGGTCTCCCATATCCGAGGTGACTACCCTAACTGTTGGGCTCTTGGCTGTGCTGGGGTGGGCGTCTCTCTCTCTCTCTCTCTCTCTGAAAAATTTCATAAGGTCTTGGTTTTGTCCTTATGCAAAACAGGAAATTTTCAAAATCTCAGAGTTTCACAGGACATGAGAAAGTATCTTACTCAGCTCCAGTGATAATATTCAGTAACACAATTTTTATTAGAGCATCAAACATGTCTCTTCCATAATGATACTGAACAAAGCAGATTCCCATCGTGTGTCGGTGCTCTTGCACATGCACCCAAGTTCAACACTTTAAAGCTATAGAATCCTGCTGTGGGCATATCACACCAGTTCCTGTCTTGGATTTCAGATGCCTTCTGGTGCTTGAATCACAAGTTCCTCTCTGACCATAGTTGGTGGGGACATTCCTTTAAGATTGCTATACTCTCTGCCTGGCCTTACTAGTGTAGACCGGTTAGTCAGTACCTAAGGCATTGTTGAAACATACTTCATTCCTGGAGGCAGCTATTGCCTACTGGAGCTTTGTTAGTAACTTCATGTGTCTCAGAGAGAGGATTCGCTGAAGCTAACAGGTATCAGAAAGGACCTTGCAATACTGTCTGAAAAAGTATTTGATAACCGTGAAATGTTTCTACGTGTGAAATCCTTTATGAATCCTTAAGTCTCAGGGTCATTTAAAGGCTTTCTCATCTCATCAGTGTTATCGGAAAACTGTTTTGGCTACTAGACTGTTCAAAGACATCCTCAACTCTTTCCTAAAGTGGTGACAGAATTCCACTTTCAGTCACCCAGAAAATATTTTCCTTTCCACCTGTGTGCTGATTTCTCTATGGTCTTTTCCATAAGCTTGATGTTAAAAGGCCCTTAAGGTTTTATCTATAGTCAACTAAAGCCCTTACAAAGTCCATCCACATTTTTATTTTTGTTTGACGTTAAATAGATTCTGTAGTCTCTAACAAGGCCATGCCTAAATTGCTGTCAGATTGCATCACACATTCTTGCAGACTAGCAAGACTACAAGGTCACGTCAAAGCCTATTCTTTATAGTGCATGTCTGCTACAGCAACAGGTCTCTGGTCTTTTTCCCTTAACAAAGAGATTAGCATGGCAGCCACATGGAGTTCTTTACATATGTTCACAAAACACTTGTCTAGGTTGGGCCTCAATTTCAAATTAGGACAGAGAATGTTAGAAAACTTCTCTTTGGGTTGGAAGTCCCAAAACACTCTGGTGTATTTATTGTATGTTGGGTATGTTTCTATTACCTTTTCCCCTTTTTTTAGTTGGCTTTGGGTGTAATTTTATCCTGCTCTTCAAACAAACAAAAAAAAAGCCTCTGTTGTTTGTTCTGGAGTTATCACCCCTCTATTTTGAAAGGAAAATAAGTTTGCTAGTGTTACTGGGCAAGGTACCTTAAATTTGTCTATACAGTCTCCCAGTTAAATTATTTCTAACAGAGATTCTTTTATCACTGTTGCTCATAAAGATAATTCTGAGAATTAATGAGCCTTTGGAATGCACCAGATTGTACAAAATCAAAATATGCATTTTGAAAAGAAAGAAACTACCACTTCCTGTTCAGGGTTATTCTTTTCTCTATCACACAAACCAACTTGTACATATACTTCAAACTATGATGAAATTTTCTATTGGAGATCCTTTAATATGCATGTTTGCCGAGTAGTTTTGCCTGTTAGTTGTTTATGAGAGTGTTTTTGTTTAAATTGAGGTTGAGAAACCTACGGGAACTGGAGGATTTGGTAATGGGGAGGGATTAGGATTAGACTGTTCTCACAAGATTAGGAAGGATTTGGAATCTGAGTAGTGAGGTTCAGGGTTCATGTCACAAGACAAAGAGAGCATTTCCTTTCTCTCTTTTCTTACTTTCTCCTGTTAGCCACTCTTGCCCACCCTTTGTGAAGATTGTTCTTGGTTTCTTTCTTAGGGATCACCTCGCATCTGCTGTTCTCAATGTCTATCTTCACCTCCTCACATCAGATATGATGGCACTATGCAGTTTCTTCCTAGCTCTTTGTTGTTCCAGGTACAGAGAGGGGGACCCATGTGGCTACATGTCACCTCCTCAGCTGTGACGGGTTTGATTTTTTTCAGTATTTTGCACACCTGGGGGGGTGTACAAGGAGTAAGAGAGCAAAGAGAAATCTTGGAATTGTCACAAGAACCAGTGGCATGCCTGGCAGCAGATTCCCCCTGTTGTGCCCTGGGCTGTAAGAAACTATCACTCTGAGGGCAGAGAAGGGAAAAATTTCTTCAGGGCCCCGTGGCATCTGCAGCAGTAGAGACATTCTTAAGGCCATATTCTTAGCATTAAGATAATAGAAAGCACCAGAGTCCTTGTTCTTGGAATTAAAATATATTTAATACAAAAATATTGTTCATATACAACAGGGTTAATGGTTAAATGAATACATTCAAGGGATGTTTAGATACTGAAATAAACATACAATGTGACACGACTGAATGTTTGCAGACCCTTACATTTGCTAAGTCCCTAGGGATAGCAGGATGTCTCAGACCAATGTATGATCTCACATGCCATATGTGCAGAGTATCAAAATACAACAAGGATAGTTAGTAATGGAGTGGCAGCCTTAATTCAGAGATAACTTATTTTAATTACATCTTCAATGTGATACAAAAAATATAACAACAAAATGCTCTTTCCATTGGCATCTTATTGATTTTTCAGGTCTTTATCCTTATTTCCGAAGGGACTATTTTATGATTATTCCATTGATATAATAAATATGCAATTATCTGGTCTACACCCATGGTCATTTGCTAACTGCACACTTCTGGGATAAGGAGTAGAACTTGCCATTTTTATTCTTGTTCGATTTATTTCAACAACTTCAAATAAAGGAGAATCTCCATTCACTGCCAGCTCCTTTTTTCAGGCTAACCACTAGAGGGTGAGGTAATTATTACTAAGTGATAAACCCTTGAACATGCCTGATTAGATACAGTGGAAATTAGCATTATATGCTAACAGTACCTATTGTATTTAACAGTTGCAGGTGCCTATGTAACATTCTTAGAATGATTTGATCGGTGTTTACAATGATTCTGCATACTAAGAAAATTGCCATTTGAGTCATTGTGGTGCATTGTTTTATTTTAAATGACAACGCAAGGTCCATTTTAGAATGTTTCAGTTAAATTTTATTCGACTTATTGAGGAAAAAAAAGTGATACCACTCAGGAAGCTTTAAATAAAAACCACACCAATTTGGAATATGGTTAACCACAGTGGCATTGTATCCCTAAACACTGTAATCGGCCTTCATGCTTCTCATAATGGGAAGGCATTTAGAAAACTTCAGAAACTTTCATATGCACATACTAATATCTAACATTTCCTCAACAATGGTATTGAAGCCAGCTTGCTGTTTACATGTTTGTTTTGAAAGTATTTCTAAGTTTGCCAATAGTTGCATATGTCTTGGAAGATGACTTACTAAACTGAAACAGATGGTTTTTATATTTTTCCTCTGTTAAAAACACACTGTTCCTTTCTATTGTTTCATGTAAAAAATACAATTCTTAGGAGTATTTAAAAACGGGTAAGAGAACCTCACCATTCTCTGCTTTGTAGGAGCAGGGGCCCAGTCTTTAGTTGTGAGGCTTACAGAAAGCAAAGTCAATAGAACCAGTCATGGAGTATAGTAAAAAGAACAGTATAACACAGCTGTTGCATGTGCGAAGTGGGGTGGTAAGACACGAGAGTGAACTAAACCAGTATTGAATTCCCCAAGCCAGTGGCTGAACTTTCATGAATGTCTTGTACATTACCACAACTGAGAATCAAACTGAAATATTTGATCTATAGGCAGCTGCAAACCTTAGTGGATCCAAAAGGGAGCCTCATCCTGGCCAGGCTGGTAGGAACTGTGTTAAGCTTGTCTCAGCTGGAAGTTGCTCTTTGTATGTTGTGCAGCAGCAGCTCAGCTGGTGATTAGCATTGCGGAGATTTTTGCTATTGGGCTAAGGCACTGTGCACTCACTAGTGCAGCGGTGAGCAGCAAGTTTCTAGATTTTAATATAACAAGCAAGGAGTTATTTGTATGCTCCGCTTGCTTGGGAAAATCCAGAGATGATTTTTTGAGCAACCGTGTGCTGCTGAACTTGATAATGATTTGGATTTCTGGACTCTGCTGTAGGAAAGTCTTTAGAAGCTCCTCTGTCATAGGTGTAGCTGCTATGGATACTGTCACACCACAGTTTTGTTAATAAGAGGGAGAACAATGATAAGTAATACAAGACTTTAAAAAGAACAAGAATAACTTATTTTTAATAAAAACAACGAGGAGTCCTTGTGGCACCTTAGAGACTAACAAATTTATTTGGGCATAAGCTTTTGTGGGCTAAAACTCATTTCATCAGATGCAGCATTTTTAAGTGGACATTTTTGTTACCCATACAAAAAATTAGATTGTTTTAGGCTATGTCAACTATGTTAAATGTTGTGTCATAAATCCTTACTTTAGGATCAAAGTCCATTTAACAGCATTTCATCCATGAATAGTTATTTAATACCAACAGAGAAAGAGTTAAAAAGGAGCTGTAAAGTAGAAATGTGCAGGGTAAAGCAAAGGTTGAGATCTTTAGCACTAGCATAAAAAATCAATTTAAGATAAATTTTACTACTACAGAAATTCTGCAAATGTCCTTTTAAGAGTGGGAAATGCTAAGAAATACAGGTCACATTTTAATTCAGTTGGCAGACTAGAAATATAGCAAGAAATGGAACTTGTATCTTCCAAGGATGCTGGACAGCACCTAATTCCATTCGCTAACCTAAGCAAGTATAAGGCTTTACATCCCCAATAAGAGCATTGGTAATATACGAAAATGCAGAACTCCCCTTCCCCCCCCACACACACCCCAAAATGCATTTTAAAGGAATGCTTTTCATTATACTAGCAAGGCTGCAAATAAAATGTGTGGCTTTTTCTTTTGAGGGAAGCCAATGAAATCCTTTAACAGAAAGGCAAAACAGTATATTTCAGTGAAAAAATATGGGCAAATCTGCCACACTTGGACACAAGAATACTGTTCTGAAATGCTTTTAAAATGTTTATGCGGTACCTTCATCAAGCAAACGTACACATAGACCTTTCCAATTAAACTGACGGTTATTGCTTGTTGAGAAAGCTGTGAAACTCACTGAAATAACGGCTCTTTAGTTTCTTGTCTTTCTTGGATGAATATGCTTATTTTATTTTCATGTGTAAAAATAAAAGTTAAGTTTTGTTATGTCACAGTTCAAGATTCAAGCTGCCCAGAGGTATAGCATAGAACCTGTGGTTACTTTGGCTGTTATTTTGTTTGCTGTTGGCTCCTTGCCACTGGTGGCTGTATAGCCAAGGATTAAGGCCCTTTCCCTAGGGATCAGTGAGGGAAAGAACATTAGCATAGAGGTTCCCCATCTTTTTGTTGATTCATTGCTAAAAGCTAGTTGCAAACATTTAATGCAAGAATTAGATGGGTGTTTGCCTCCTAAAATTGAACAGGCAAGGACAGGAAGAAGCTGAGTAAGGGGAGCATGTATATAGTGCAGTACAAGATGTTCAGAAACTTCCAAAGAAACATGAAACACTGAGTAAAAGAAACTTCACCTGAGGGAAAACATTACATAATTCAGCTCGCCTACTTTAAATTTGTTCTGATAAATGTTTTGGGGCTTCCTTTGAGTCACCTGTTGAGCAGGATATAGTGGGGCTAAATTGTGGCTATGAAGTCTCGGAAACGTTGATGGCTGGAAGTTCTGTCTGAGCATCGATCCTCTAAAAGCACCTGCTGTTGTAAAGTCAGATATGTTTGAAGGGTGGTAGCTTCAAGAAAGAAGGCAATGCCACTTTATACATCTCAGAATGGGAGGGGGGAAGTGGAGGAGAGAGAGGAGTAAGTCAAGATGTATAGTTTATTTGCCAAAAAATGTAGTTTTGGTCAACCCAAAACTATTTGTGAATTTGATATGCATTTCTGAATAATTCCAGACCAAAAAAAAATTGGAGGGATGAAGGAAGATGAGAGAAGGCAGCAGCCTCTCTTATAACCTTTATCCCAATAGTTAGAGCATTCATCCAGGATGTGGGAGATCTGAATTAAATTCCCCCTCCCAACTGGAGAAGGGATTTGAACTTGAATTTCCCTTATTGCAGGAGCAAATCAGAATAACTAGGCTATGATGTATTCTGGAGCAGGGCTTTCTCAATCTCTCCTGTTGCAGCTGTTCCACTTTTTATAAATAATTAGTCACTGGAGCAGGAGCTTGAACTTGGGTGTCCTACACTCTAGGTGAGTGCACCATAGCTCATAGAGTAGACACAACAGATGTTGTAATTAAAGTTTATTTTTAAAGGGAGAGGAATAATTTGGCAGATCTGTATTATGTTGTTTATTATTAAAAATGGAACTAAGTCCAGATTGTGCCTTTTGGCAAAGCCTCAAGCAAGGGGTGATGCATATACCATAGCACCCCAGCAATAGCCCAGGAGGCATTATGCCTCAGAGACACCTTTCTGAAAAACAGTACCATTTCTGTTTCCCACTTACTCCTGGGAGAGAGACTAAGAGGTAGTCATTTTGCTTCTAGTTTATACCAGAAGAAATTTATGACCTCTGTGCCAGCTCAGCTGTGCAGGCTGGTGTGGTGGGAGGTGGAGCCAAGATTCTGGCTATTCCTCACCCACTTGCTCCAGGGAGAGGGGATAATAAGTGAGTAGCCAGCACAGGGGTATAAGAAAGGTTCTTACTCTTCCCTTACTTCTGTTCATGTTTCGGTAGTCCAAGTCTCAGCCTACCTATGACTATCAAGCAAACAGATGTGAAACTGGTTGAGGTCACAAGAAACTTGAATGTGTGTGGTGCCACTCTTGTTATATGGATCAGAGAAGTCCATTAATTTTGTGCTGTTGCAGATTTCAAGAGTTTTATTATTTTATTACAATGAAATATACTGAGAGAGTTCCTAGAGTCTCCAGTCATATAGACCTATTGTACTGGGGGATATACAAACCAAATACAAGTTAGTGCTTGGCCCAGAGAGCTTGCAGTCAAAGGCCCCAAGCCTTTGAAACTTATGTGAATAAGTTTATGTACATAAATAGTCCCATTGAATTCGATTCTTTGACCAATATTTTTAAATCCCAAAAAAATATAAAAAGTGTATACAATTTTTACAAAGCACTACAACAACAAAACCCTCAAAATTATAGTCTGGCCATATAAATATGCTTTTAACCGATTATTTAATCATCTGTTGCATGCTGTGTATCTCCCTGGTATTTTAACTTTCCCACCTTTCTTTCTCCATTCTGCTATATTATTTTCTTGCTAATCAGCAATGTGGCCTTCGGTGCTTAACAATTAGTTAGAAAATGACTTGGCATTGGAGAGAATTGCAAGGCCATTTAATCATGCACAATTCAGACAGATGAGGGTTTCACTTCTGAGAATAAACCCTAAAATAGCTTCTGATTGTACATCATTTATCCTATCCAGAGGCAGAGACAAGAGTAGGTGTCTGATTATATTGATATCCTGTTGTTTTCCGTTTCATATGCATTTGTGGATCAAGCATTTGAGTTGGTTAGGTCTTGTTGCAAAGGTGCCTTATGGCAAAAACAGACTTGGAGTCTTTTATGTCATTACTGATACATCACACATTTTTCATTTGCTTAGGTTTCCTATTAAGAGAAAATATTTTGTTAAGTGTCAGGTACTTTGGCATGCCGGGAAATTGTCTAGGGTTTCCTCCACAACCCCCATCTGAGTGACTGAAGGGACCAAATAGCCTTGCTTTATTTCCCCCAGTCCTGATGGGATTTTTCTATATCTTTATTACTACTAGGAGGATTCCCACATTTTTACCTGCTTTTCACCTATTTCTACCCTCAACACTTTGCCTTGTAGCCGCCATTCGCCCATCAGAGAATTGGTCTGTTAAGTTTGTAGTACTGTCAAGGGAAATACTGTTGAGCCATGAGTGGAGTTTCCTTTTCCTGGGACTGAGCATACTTGCAGCAGAAAACAAGAAACCAGGACTGGAATCTGTACAAATGGTCCCTTGTGACAGCAAAAGCACCCCGAGTAGGCCATGAGGCAATTTCCAAACAGTCTGTTTTACAATAATCAGAAAATTGCTGGATGGTTTATTGGGAAGGATAATAAACACTGGGTGCTGAAAAGTTTTTGGCAGGCTTAAAGAAGGTGTGGTTTCTCTTTTTGGCATTGATTCATGATGTCAGCTCTGTATATAATCATTCATAGATTATTAGAAGACTCCCACACACATCCTTTCTCCTCTATGTATTGCTAGTGGGGCATGTTAATTTTATTAGTACATAAAGACAAATTAATTCTCCTGAACTTTGAGAGACACCCACAAAGGCTTCACTGTCCCACAGTGTTGGATGTGCACTGCCAGGAAAGCTCTTGTAGGGTCCTGGATCAACTTGCTTTACTCTGCAGAAAAGTATTTAGATTAGGAAGCAGACTGACAGTCAGAGGAGAACTCCCCACTTTCAACAGTCAATGTCCAAATGCTCTGTCACTGAAATCTCAAATGAATATATTAGCTATGCAACATTTATGTACTTTGTGTTGCTCTTACTCAGAAATCAGAATTGAATATTATGCAATACGATGCTGCACACAATGAAAGCAAGACCAGCCAATTTATTGCCCTTCCCCTTCCTACCCTACACAAACCCCAGCAGGAAAAGAAGAAAATCATGTGTGTGGAAGGGGAGTAAATCCTGAAATTTGTAGGCACCCTCTGCAATATTTGTTACATTCTGACATATTCTGAAAATCTAAGCTTTTATTTAAAAGCAAACTAATTCTCAGTTGCCTCCCTTCACTCCCACAATTGGAGAGAAGCAGAAACCTGACGATAATAGCTGGAAGAGGAAAGTGCTGGTTGCATGGAATGCTATTTCCTTTCCTCTGTCCCACGGGAAAACTCCATGGTGGTTATCTGCTAGGTGTCAGGGAGAAAGAAAGAGAGAAAATCTTATCCCTAGCGCAGCTATAACCACTTGGACAATGTTGAGGATATATCATTTTACTATCCTGTTGATGGACTTGTGCATTTTCAGTTCTGGTGTCCCCTCCACCATTATCCCCCCCACACCCTGTTTTTTTTTACATGGTTACATGTGTGCGTGGTATTCTCCCCTCCGTAGGCAATGGATATCCAAATAGGTAAGTTAAAAAAGAAAGTCCTATATTTCTCAAAAGTGTTATTCTTTGTTCACTTTGTATTGTCATTGCAATTCTAAAGATAATGAGGCATCTCTTTGACTACTGATGTTCTGAATTGTTTTACATTTGTCAGATTGGTAAAAGGCATTGGAGATAATGAACGGGATTAAATTACTGAACATTTTAATTAGGAGTGTGTGTCTATATATAGTCTCAATACTTTAACAGGTATGAAATATTCATTTTTATAATGCAAATACAAAAATACGATATAGTATACATTTCAGTCCACCTGCATTGGAAAGTATATAACAATAAATATCACTCAGGCTTTTTGCTCCAACTAGACACAGAGTTGTTGCTTTATTGCAATTCCTTTTCTAATTTTATTTTCATTTTTCCTTATGTAGCAGCATTCTATGTTAGTGTTTATGAGAGGAAAAATAAGTCCATGTAAAATTTAACGTTTTTCTTCCATTTAATGTAATAAATATTTTCTCTGTGTCTTTAGCATGTTAAAATCTTCAGCAGCTTGGCTATTAAACTTATTAAACTAATGTAATCACTTTTCCAGCACTAAGGAAGCCTCAGTTACTTGTGAGGTCTGTGAAGGCCCAGAGGAAATGACAGAACCACTGAAACAGTGTACAGCCTGGCTTCAGGCCTACTTCTGTGAGCCCTGGATGACCGAGAAACTTCCTATGCCTCTCTTTCACCATCCAGTTTTTGAACAAGGTCTGTAACCAAGTAATGCTTTAGTATTTTATGTAAAATGTTTTGACTTGATTAACTATCACTTACATCATATTCTCATTTGGACTACACCAATGTTGGACATTTTACATTGCTCTAAATAGAGCCTGCATGTAGTGTACTTTAGCTACCAAGGTTCGTAATTTCCAACTGCTCCAAATGGTTGTGTTAGTTTTGGCACAAGTTTCCATAATTCTTGGCAAAGACAGTAAAAATGATGCAGTTCAACTCTTGACGTTTGCTGGCTGAAAGGTTTAAATACGAACACATCTGAATGGCAGTAAATTTTTCAATAAACCTATTGTTAACTTAAACTATCTTTTTGCCAACAACACAGGGAATGAGGCTTATAAATGGACAATTAGCCCGTTCTATAAACACAGTTGGTGATAGTTATGTAACATTAGGTAACTATGTTGTATCTTTTTTGATCGGTTTTAAAACTAATTCTCAAAATTATTACAGATGTTTTAATTTTTTAATAGGTACAAGAGCAAGTATTGTTACCCAAGCAACAATATATATACATTTAAATAAACACATTGCTTAAGAGAGAAATTTCCCCCTTCCATGTTCCATTTATTGCTTCTTTTTTTTCCTCAAGACATAAAAGTCAATTACGTGAAGTGAAATTGTCCCCAGTAAAAATCACAGTAGTTTGCTTTCTGCAGTGGCCTCTTTCTTGTCTCTCCATGAACGTAATCTTTTGACTGTGAATAATGTGTACATTTTGGGAATTGCATTTTAATTAAATATATTTAGAATGCTCTCTGAGAAATTAGGTTCCATAACAACGTATTTATTACCCAAAAAAGGAAACTAGTAGCCTCCTTATTATGCACTCTAACATAGCATTGATGTTTCCAATATAACCTCAATAACGCAGACATAAAGATTCCAGTGCAGGTATAAGGGAAAATATGCAGTCTTTTTTCCTCCATTCCATCTTTCTGCACAAT
Organism: Dermochelys coriacea; assembly: GCF_009764565.3. Taxonomy (NCBI): domain Eukaryota; kingdom Metazoa; phylum Chordata; order Testudines; family Dermochelyidae; genus Dermochelys; species Dermochelys coriacea. The sequence continues at coordinate 101,363,323 of NC_050074.1, read as the reverse complement.
ATGCAGCCAAAATGCAGCAAGCACCACTCTGTGAAGACAGAACAGAGCTGCCACTAAGAATGCCAGTAGTGCTGAATGGCCCATGGAGTTCGAGTCTGGGCAGGGTGGTGACCTACCATGTCCTTCTTTGTTCTGTGCTGTGCTAGAATGCAGCACTGAAGGAAGCAGTGTGTCTCTCCAACACATCACAGCTTCTCCTGCTGTGCTGCTCCACATTTAGGAGTATAATTTGGGGTATAGCATGTAGGGTCTCATTTTCAAACATGCTGTAGTTGCATACATTGCTTATGTTGCACCTACAGAACATGCCTGCATGCACATGTAAAACAGACATTGTCATGCACAAAATAGGTAATTATACATGTAGTTAGTTGCACATGCACAAATGAATGCATATGCATGTTTTGTGGTCACAATTTAGGCTTCTGTAGTTGCAAATTTCACCTGTTCATTATTGCTTGTAATTTTTATTCAAAAACCATTCAGGTATTTATCAGTTTTCTTTTTGTATACCATGCTTTCTTTATTACTTTTCTGACTTAATGCAGCTTTGACCTTAAAAATGAAATTTGGCAAGCAGTTGTTCTATGGTGTGATTGTTTTTAGAAGGGGAAAATAATTAAATCACTATGTATTGTGACTCTTTTTATTGAATTGATTAATGAATGTGATAGCAGTTGTTTAAATGCAACAGCTGAGATTGTCTCGTTATAGGGCAAGTACTGAGTAAATAACATTTTAAACTTTTTTCTCATCCCCTTTTTGCATGACTATAAAGGCTTAAATGGAGATAATACAATATCACATTTTATACTGGCTAAAAAAGTTTTTATTCAGAGATATTTGAATCTGAGTGGTTAATGAAATGGAGATGTAGAAGTTCTTGTTTATATCATCCATATTTAAAAAAGAAAATTTGGGTGTATACACTAGACTGCTACAAACTGCAAAAACATTGAATTCAAAAATGTCAGTTCAGAGTTGTGCTGCTAAAATGTAGCTGTTAAGCCCATGGAATGATCACCTGAAAAAGTGCCATAGATTTTCCACTGGTTGGAATGAAGTTAAGCACTTTGACATGTTTCATTGCTGTTTAAAAATCTTTTAATATAGATCAGGGTTAAGGCACACTGGTGGAGCAAGGAGGGGAAGATTCACGGCTGCTGTTCTTCCTGTATCTGCTCTTTAAATAAATAAGGTATTTCAGTCTCCAGGACTATCAACCAACAGCTTGTATAAGCACTTTAAAATGAGCCCTTGACCACAAAACTCTGCTGTTCATGATTTACGTGAGCAAAAAGCTCAGGATTCAAACTTTGAGCTTGGTTAATGAAATAGAATAGTTCAAAATTCATAATTACAGTTTTCAGGATCCAGGTCCTGCAGAAATTTGCCTTCATAGATGATAACCCATAGTAACTTCATGAGCCTCCTGGGCTGTTCAGCCACAGAGGCTACTCCTTATTCTGAGAGGAGTAGCTGCAACAGCCACAGAATGTGTAATGAGACATTCTGAACCACTCCCTTCCTAGGAACAGCTGCTCTGATTTTGCTAGTCTAAGTGCTCTATGGCAATTATATCATTGTCAGTATTATTGGGAGAGTTCAGAGATCAGCCAAGAAGAGAAAAGAAAGATCCATTGAGGTAAAATACGTCTTTGGGCAGGAAGGGAGAATAAGCTGCCTCCTCCTCACTGATTTTTCTCCCTTTCCACTCTCTAGCAACAGCCAGGTAGGCAAGTAAATTCAGTAAAAAGCTGAATTAATTGCTGCTTCATATGCAGGGTTTGAAGGCCTTGAGAATTTAGTACTACAGGATAAGAGCAAGGTTCTGATATACAAGAATTCTGCTTCTCCCAGGTGGGTCTGAAATTCTTAGCTATGGAACAGGTGTGACTTTTTGGAGGTTAAGGCTTCTGCAGGAAGCCTACCTTTGGTTGGCCTCCCACTGAGCCTGGATTGTAATGTTTAGTGACCTTCTATACTACAAGTTTAGTTTTTTTGGAACCCTGAAATAGGTTTTCCTCATTTTAAAATGTACCAGTCCAGGTTTTTTTTAATTTAGTTCAATTATCTTGGACTTGAGACCAGGTGTGCACATTTTATGGTAGAAAAAGCAAGCATATAAAGGAAATGCTGACAGACTTAATTGGCCAAACTGCACTGATGTGATACCTTTATTTATATAGTCTCTTACTTTCTCTTTCTCTCAGTGATCATTTCATATAATATAAAAGTATTGTTGGAACAAATGGGAGAATGTCATATTGAAGATGTATTATAACTTCAAAAAGGTAATATTTGTAGAAAGTTATTTAGAACAAAAACTAAGGGAGTAAAAAGAAAAGGAGTACTTGTGGCACCTTAGAGACTAACAAATTTATTAGAGCATAAGCTTTCGTGAGCTACAGCTCACTTGTAGCTAACGAAAGCTTATGCTCTAATAAATTTGTTAAGGGAGTAAAGTGTCACACAGAGGGTTTTTAATAGGGTATGTTGTATGTTTCAGTTTATTTGTGAAGGCGGCCTTTCACCAGAGCTGCAAAGTTGCTCAGTTGAGATTTAGGTATTTGTTTATGTTCTTTACATTTGCATTTGAAAGTGCCAATAGCTCTAGGCACTTTTTTTAAAAAATTGACAAAAGCAGAGGAATAATAATCCAAAACTGTGAAGACTTGATCATATCAACCTTCTGATGCCAGTCATCCTGTCAAAGAGCTAATTCCCTAATCCAACCTTTACATCCTTCAACCCAGCTTCTTCCCCACATAGCCTCAAGAATGGATGGACTTTGCAGCATGCCCAGATAGTCTGTGCCTTTAACAGATTAGGAAAGAATTGAATTCCAGAATTAAAGTCCCCCATTAGAGAAAATGCGGTCTCAGCCCCTTTTCTTGTAAACCAGTAGCATTTTATTTCAGATACCTCTACTGACCATAACTGTGGCAGTATGACCTGGTCAGAGGACATAGTCTCTCAATTGGCTTCTATCCAAAATATTTAGGGCTTTATACATTAAAAAAATTAACACCTTAAACTCTGCCAAGAAATACAGAATATGGAGCACCAGTGTATTGGTGGTGCTTTTGGCATGCAGCATGCCCAATAAACAAGCAAAATTCTTCACTAACTTGTGTTGATGGATGGTGCAGAGGCATAGTCTCATGTGAAGAGAATATTACAGTAGTCTAATAAGATGACAAAATGGAAGAAAGATGAGCAAAGTGTGTCTGTGAAAGAAAAGTTTTCACTCTTGTTACTAAGGGCAGATTGAAGAAGGTCATCTTGGTCACAGTGGTTTCCAACCATGCTTATTCCTCCAGACAACACTGTCTTACTGCCAGAGGTATTGAGCAGCCAAAGTTCTTGTTGCTGTCAGTTTCAGTAGGGAGTGATTTTGCTTAGTTACGGTTACATTCGGCCTCAGATGTCTCAAGTTGGGCACTCAGAAAATGAGGAACAGACAATAATAGTGGCCAAAATTTTGATTTGCTTAGTATCACATAGGAAAATTAACACACACACACACACCAGCTGCTTCCCCGACCCCCTCTTCCTTTCTTCTCTACGACTGGAAGGGTATTAATAGGACACGTCACTTTGAATGGTTCCTTGAAATATGTGTTAACTACTTATGCTAAACCATCTGTTCAAATCTTATATTGAACAGTGACACTTTGAGTTAGTTTTCCAGACCTGAAGAAGAGCTCTGTGTGGCTCAAAAGCTTCTCTCTCTCACCAATAGAAGTTGGTCCAATAGAAGATATTACCTCACCCATCTTGTTTCTCTAATGGGAAAAACATGGCAGAGACAGGGATAGAACTGAGTTCTTCTGTATATCATTTGCCTGCCTTAACCACAAAAGTATCCTTTCACTTTCTGCGGTCCCCCTGCGTTTTTTTCTGCACACTTCCAACTTCTAGAGTAAATGAGGCAAAGATCCTAAAAACAGCCTCATTCACTACACACACACCCCCTTATGTTTTTTCTGAGCACCATCCATTTTGTGCCCTGAATGAGACAGGGGTCTTGTGAAAACAAAGTATGCAATCACATAATTAAGCTATCAGAATGCATATGCACAAGGGGGGGATGAATTACAGTTGCACAGTAGTGTAAATTCTGGCATTTCCTAACTTTCAAGTACTGACTTTACAACCTGACAGATGTTGTTTTAATACCGTTTTTAAATGTAATTTCCTACATTATTTAAAAGGGAAAAGGTAAACTAAATTATATTATCTGCAGATGTAACAACTTCCTCTCATATTGTGCATCATCAGTGATAGTGATAGGGTTTGAACCAGCATTACAGCATAGTTTGGGCTAATTACATTAACTGGCAGCAGAATGAAACTGTTATCCCAGGGGAGAGGAGGCACATATGCTGGGTCCAGAGTACCAGGGCAGAGTCTAGCCCAGGATAAGCCTCTGGAACCATGTGCCTAAATAGCAACATATTTCTGCAAGGCCTAATGGCAAGTCTCTATCCATGGAACCTGAAGGCTCCAATGTGCATGTATTGCCATACTTACCTTCATAGAAAAAGTAAGCAAAGTAGAAAAAAAGGAAAGATGTGCTGGCAAACAATTAGTAGAAGGACGAAGACAGAGTTGGAAAAGGAATTCATATTTACACTGCAGGTGAATTTGATGTCTGTAATATAAAGGAGTTTTGAATTCAAGAAAGTATATTGGTAAAATACTGCCCCATCCATATCTCTCTTGATCTTTCTCATGACTTTTTAGATAGAAATATCTTAATTCTGTACACAGGCCAATAAGCAAAAATCATCTCTGTCCTTTCCTGAGCTCTCCCTCTGTCTTAGAAACTTATGTCAGTGAGTTAACCTGGCTGTATTCAGCTCACAGTGACAACAGAATACACTACATAAAATGCTAATTATCATTAGAAAAAAGCTTACTTTACCTTTTGGGGGGGCCATTTTATAGTTATTACATCATAGTTGTGAAATTTCACTTTTTCACTATCTGGGGCTGGGATTTGTGCTACATCCATTCTACATGAACTAGTTCCTATTGCTTCTGCATATATCTGTTGAACCTCTTATTTCAAAAGGACCTCTAATGAAAATCCTGCCACATGAGTTATGGGAATGTACTCTTTTCTGTGTGAATGAATTAATGTTCTTACTATGTGCCTTCCAGTGGAAGGCAGTGTGTATCTTGGAAGTTATTCATATGGTAACTAGAAAAGAGAATGGAACTGTTACATGGAGGTCTCACTTGAGCACAGCATTATAAAATATGCCTCTAAAATTGAAAGTCCATTTTTTACCACCATGGAACAGTGTTAATAGTCCCTTGATCATTCCTTGAACCCCTCTCACGTGGAATCTAGCAGCACCTCTTTGTTTTACTGCCATGTTGCAGAAAATGATACTAAACTTTAAAAAAATCTATCACTCTGCTATAAGGCAACACTGAGGGGGGAAGTGCTCTTGTAATCCTATTTGGAAGAGCACTTGCCCACAGAAGTTGAATTTCCAGAGGTCTCGTTCTCTAAATATAGTTTCATTTGTGCAGTTGCAACTCTAAATACAATTTACAAGTTTTCTGAAGATAGTGGAGCTATCTCCACTATCAGTTTGTTACTTAACAGCAGATTCAACATCACATGAATTTTTATGCTCAGAAACTTGTTTATTCAAGATTGTAATTTGTACCCTTAAACTTGCATTCCACCGTACATCCAAAAAAGTACATTTTTATCTCTGATGCAATGCAGTCCTGTACGTTTCCAATGTATAAAGACAGACAGACACAAATGAAAGATGATTACTAAAATAAGAAAAGCATTTACATTATTGTGGTCAGTACAGATCACTTTCACTTTACTTTAAATTAAAGCTTGTAAAAAAAATTGTAGACTTTGCTGAGATATTACTTAGTGAAGTTAGAGGGTTTTAAACCTCAGATGCTAATTTATTGATTATAATAAGAAGCAACTCTATACTCAAATTAAGTAGGAAAGAAATAGCTGATTAACGTGTAATTTTTTAAACTTAAAGCTATCAAACTAATTTTCAGAGGTAGCAGAAACAGAAATCTAGATCTAAACCCAAAGCTACAAGTGGAAAAGGAGCGGGGGGGGAAGAACTGATTAAACGAATAGGAATAGATGGAAGACCCATGAATTTGAAGACAGCAGTACAGACTGTCAAATGTCGTGAATCAATACACGAAGGTCACAGTATGGCAAGCATGAACAGTTTATATAATGGAAAATATAAACTTCTATTTTGGTGATTTGGAATCGAGAAGAAAAAAGGAAACACTTGAAATAAGAAAGAGAGAGACCAGGCAGAAATGGGGAAGTAAGCTGAACTATGAATACTTAACTGAGCTGTTTGAAAACCTAGATCATTAACAGAATAGGTGTTTAATAATAACAGTTCAATACATCTACAATATTAACTGAAAGGTTTTTTATTTATTCCTACAGCACTGGTAAACACCCCTTATCAATGTAGGTTAATACTGCCAGAAGATGAAAATTTTATTACCTTTTGACCTGTTGTTGTTTGTAATTCCTATAGTGATTGCAATTGTTGAGGTACCTGCATATATAATAATCTTTAAGCCTATATGGCTGTATGCGTCACCTAACTGTACTCACCTATTTAGAGTAGGGGTGCATTTAATTTTAGATGACTGCTCCAATAATGTGTTCCAGACTCAAGAAAAGTCCATAGGCATTCTCTGAAAATATGCAGACTGTGGACTTATTACAGCCATAGAACACTGGTCTAGGACTCAAGAAAACTGGATTCTGTTCCTGACCCTGCTACTGGCCTAGTTGGGCAAGTCATTTCACCTCTTTGTGCCTCAAATTTCTTATCTGTAAAATGTGGATAATGATACTGATCTCCTCTGTAAAGTGCTTTGAGGTGCACTAAGGAAAAATGCTATATTAGAGCTAGGTATTATTCATTATTATTATTGTTGTTAGCAACAGTGAAAGGATTTGTGCCCAAACCTCCAACTTCTACATGGTTTTACAAGCATCAACAAATGGGTAGTATTATAGGACTTACTTTATGTGCTTATCTACTTAGATGTTGTGCCTAATTGGTTGGAAAATGACAGTGATACAGAGGACAGTTAAGGTTGTTTTTTTTAAGGTTTTTGTGACTGACATTAATATATATCTTTATGCTTCATTTTTAATGTGTAATCTTAACTTTGAATTTGCAGCCTAATGTTTGGAGAGAGTAATGAGAAATATCGAATTTTTAAAGCTTTTCTCATAAGCGATGATAAAATTTTACTTCATCGTAACCAATATTTTGACTAGGAATTAATTACCTTTTAAAAATTGCTTTGTGACTAGAATCCTTGTGGAGCTTACAAGTTGTATGTGGGCTCTAGAAGCTCCTGCAAGCTGTGGAGGTACTGTGAGAAGCACTATAGGAGATGCGGCAGTGAACAGGTTGTGGTGGTATTAACCAAGTGCTGTGGCATGGGACTTGAAGAGCAGGGTAGCAAGCCAGGTATTATGGGGTTAGCTGGAGGAGTAGAGCATATTAAAGCAAGACTACTGTATTCCAGCACATTTGGAGTTTTTAGGCCAAACCTTTCTGTGGAGAAAAGGGCATATTTAATTGGGTAACCTTTTAAATCACTTAGTTCTATATTGTTTTACTATCTAAGCATTCTAAAATTAATCATATAAATATGAATTAATGGCTAAAGTCAAATTTCATGTATTCTTTTTTGTTATATTTTTATATTTGCAAACTGATTATTAAAGTGCAAATAAAAATGAGCCAGACCTCATGCAGTGAACCTTTCTAATACACTAATGTCAATTTAAAATAATATGACATGAATAAGCATGTAGTATACCAAGTGCAAATTAGTGATGTTTGCAAATTTAGTGGCTGTTGTGAATGATCCATAGATTGAAAAAATACCTGATTTTCTAGATAAGGGAAGTTTAGTAGATCTACTATACTTGGACTTCAGTAAAGCATTTGACATGGTACCACATGGGAAAATATTAGTTAAATTAGGGAAGACAGAGATCAGCACAAGTATTGTAAGGTAAATAAGGAGTTGACTAAAGGGGAGAAGGCAACAGTTTTTGCTGAAATGTGAATTATCAGACTGGAGGGATGTTACTAGGGGAGTTTCCCAAGAATAGTCTTGGGACCAATCTTCTTCAATATTTGTATTATTGTTCTTGCACAAAAAGTAGGTGTGTGCTAATGAAATGTGCTGATGATACAAAGTTTGGAGGCATCGTCAATACAGAAAAGGATTGGAATATTACACAGAAAGACCTGGAGTGACAGAAATAGGAAAAGGCAAATGTTATCCTAGGATGCATCAGGCAAGGCATTTCCAGTAGAGTTAGAGAAGTACTAATGCCATTATACAGGGCACTAATAAGACCTTATTTTCAGTACTGGGTACAAGTCTGGTCATGTTCAAGAAAGATTAATTTAAATTGGAACAGGTGCAGAGAACAAGTATGAGGATGATCAGAGGAATGAGAGGACCTGTCTTATCAGTGGAGACTGGAAGAGCTTGGCTTGTTTAGTCTAGCAAAAAGAAGGCTGAGAGGGGCTATGATTGCTCTCTATAATTACATTGGGGGGTAAATACCAGGAAGGATGTTGACTATTTGAGCAAAAGGACAACGTTGACACAAGAACAGATTTAAACTGGTTGTGAACAAACGCAGATTGGAAATTAGAAGAAGGTTTCTAACCTTCTAACCTTCACCAGATGGGTGAGGTTCCGGAACAGCCTCCAAATATGAATTTTGGGAGCAAACAATGTAATAAGTTTTAGGAGAACGGGACACATCTATGTGTGTGACTGTATGAGGGAGTTGCTTGTGATGGTAGGGGGCAGGTCTTACAGCCCTGGAACTAACTTCCAATTTGTTTTATGTTCCTTCATGCTTCATCACCTGCAGGAATCAGGAAGGGATTTTTCTCCCCATTGGGTTGTGTTTGTTTGTTTGTTTTTTTAAATCTCCTTCCTTTGATGCATCAGGGTTGGAGAGAGGATATGGGACAGGGTGAGCCCTGGCCCTGAGGTGGCACTAAGCATTCTCTCTCTCAGGTGCTTGGCTGGCTGGTTTACACTCACATGTTCAGGGTTTAACTGATCGCCATTTGTGGTGGTTGGAAGGAATTGCCCCCCAGGTCAGACTGGCGGTGACCTTGGGAATTTTCACCTTCCTCTGCAGCATGTGAGTGCAGGTCATTTGCCAGGATTATCTGGGGATGTCTCTGTGATTGTTTCCCAGAGGTAACCAGGGTTGTAGGCAGAGGTGAAAGTAACTTAAGGGATTTACCGGTACACAGGGTGGCCAGGGTCCTGAGCAAGGTCGGGGGCCGCTCAACCAGAAGGGGAGGGCCTTGGTCAGGAGGGGCAGGGCTAGGACCAGACTCCCGCAGCCAGCCCTTCAGTGCTGCCTGGCCCGCACCGCTGGGCCTCCGACAGCAATTTTAAAGGGCCTGGGACTCCGACTGCTGGTGTGGCAGCAATAGCAAGCCCCGGGGCCTTTAAATCCCTGACGGAGCCCCAGGAGTCCCGGCTGCCAGAATTACCCTAGGGCTCCAGTAGCGATTTAAAGGGTCCGGGCTCCCGGCCGTCACTGCCTTTTAAATTGCCAGGCCCCAGAAAAGCTGCCTCTTTTCGCCCCCACCCTTATCAGCAGCCCTGCTGCTACGGTTGGCTGTGTACTGGCTCTGACTGGCTTACTTTCACCTCTGGTTGTGGGACAGCTTAGTACCACCTGCCTTTAGCATGAGGGAGTTTTGTCTCTTCCTGATGTGAATCAGCTCCCTAAAACCACCAGACTCTGGTAGCACAAGCACTACCTTCCAAGCTTCTGCAGGCCTTGCTCAATCTATACAGATAGGGATAGGCACACACCAGCCCTCAAGTTTTCAGAGCATTATCTGTAGCGTCCAGCCCTCTATCCACTGGACATTCAAAGAATTACCAGGTCCACTGTTCCCAAAGGAAGAGTACACACCAGCTTGTAAGATTGAACTCAGGAGCATCACTTTGCATAATACCACAGCACTTATTCTTGTTTTCAGAAAATATTCACTATATATAAGTTTATCAAAGAATAGAGATTCAAGTAATAGTGAGTGAAACCATTGGAACTAATTGTTAATATATAAAACAAAAGCACAACAAGCTTTCTGGAAACTAAACTTAACAAGTTACGGTATTTGTCTAAAGAAGCTTATCTCACTCCAAGTTCTCTCCAGCATTTTCAGCCAAGAGTGCTGGAGACCGCTTTTGCATGAAGCAAAAGCATTGTCCTTTTACTTCCTCAGTCAAAGGTGCCCTCTGTTCCCCAAAGTATATTCAAGCAAACCTTCGATGTACACCTCCAGATAAGGCTTCCCCCACTGCTTATCTCTTCCCGTTAGTTTGTTTCTGAAGTCCTTACAATCCTTGATTTGCATTCAGTTCAGAACAGTGACAGGAAACCCATTGTGAACAAGACAACACTCAGCGTACATGTAAATAGATAGATGGATAAACATCTCTTGTCTGACAGAAACCCTGGTTTTTTTACCTTTGTTGATGACTAACACCTTGATATAGACTTCAAGAACATATTTCTAGTATATATACATAACTCCATATAAGGTATCTGTACATACATTTCCCAATAATATTGATGTCCAGAGTGAAACCAGCTTTTTCTTGAGCCTTGTCGTTCTTTGGTGAACTAGAATGTACATACCAGACTCAGGATATTCCTGCAACCCCTCTGTACTCTCTTGCCAGGTGGTTCTGACATGACACTCCATGTGCTTTATGGAAATATTCTTATGAGTGTGAATATGATGTAACTGGAATATGCTTTATGCTAAATACCCCTTGTATGGTGTCAGAAAGCTTGTAATGTACTAAGTATGTTAATCCTATTTGTTTGCATGTATTATTTCTATATCTGGAGTTAGGAGAATAAGATAAACTTTGACAGGTTTCAGAGTAGCAGCCGTGTTAGTCTGTATTCACAAAAAGAAAAGGAGAACTTGTGGCACCTTAGAGACTAACAAATTTATTTGAGCATAAGCTTTCGTGAGCTACAGCTCACTTCATCGGATGCATTTGGTGGAAAATACAGTGGGGAGATTTATAGACACACACAGAGAACATGAAACAATGGGTTTTATCATACACACTGTAAGGAGAGTGATCACTTAAGATGAGCCATCACCAGCAGCGGGGGGGGGAGGGGAAGGAGGAAAACCTGTCATGGTGACAAGCAAGGTAGGCTATTTCCAGCAGTTAACAAGAACATCTGAGGAACAGTGTGGGGCGGGGTAGGGTGGGGGGGAGAAATAACATGGGGAAATAGTTTTACTTTGTGTAATGACTCATCCATTCCCAGTCTCTATTCAAGCCTAAGTTAATTGTATCCAGTTTGCAAATTAATTCCAATTCAGCAGTCTCTCCTTGGAGTCTGTTTTTGAAGTTTTTTTGTTGAAGGATAGCCACCCTCAGGTCTGTAATTGAGTGACCGGAGAGATCATAGAATCATAGAATCATAGAATATCAGGGTTGGAAGGGACCCCAGAAGGTCATCTAGTCCAACCCCCTGCTCAAAGCAGGACCAAGTCCCAGTTAAATCATCCCAGCCAGGGCTTTGTCAAGCCTGACCTTAAAAACCTCTAAGGAAGGAAATTCTACCACCTCCCTAGGTAACGCATTCCAGTGTTTCACCACCCTCTTAGTGAAAAAGTTTTTCCTAATATCCAATCTAAACCTCCCCCATTTCGAAGTGTTCTCCAACTGGTTTTTGAATGTTATAATTCTTGACGTCTGATTTGTGTCCATTTATTCTTTTACGTAGAGACTGTCCAGTTTGACCAATGTACATGGCACAGGGGCATTGCTGGCACATGATGGCATATATCACATTGGTAGATGTGCAGGTGAAGAAGCCTCTGATAGTGTGGCTGATGTGATTAGGCCCTATGATGGTGTCCCCTGAATAGATATGTGGACAGAGTTGGCAATGGGCTTTGTTGCAAGGATAGGTTCCTGGGTTAGTGGTTCTGTTGTGTGATGTGTGGTTGCTGGTGAGTATTTGCTTCAGGTTGGGGGTCTATCTGTAAGCAAGGACTTGCCTGTCTCCCAAGATCTGTGAGAGTGATGGGTCGTCCTCCAGGATAGGTTGTAGATCCCTGATGATGCGTTGGAGAGGTTTTAGTTGGTGGCTAGTGGCGTTCTGTTGTTTTCTTTGTTGGGCCTGTCCTGTAGTAGGTGACTTCTTGATACTCTTCTGGCTCTGTCAATCTGTTTCTTCACTTCAGCAGGTGAGTATTGTAGTTGTAAGAAGGCTTGATAGAGATCATGTAGGTGTTTTTCTCTGTCTGAGGGGTTGGAGCAAATGCGGTTGTATCGTAGAGCTTGGCTGTAGACAATGGATCATGTGGTGTGGTCTGGATGAAAGCTGGAGGCATGTAGGTAGGCATAGCGGTCAGTAGGTTTCCGGTATAGGGTGGAGTGTATGTGACCATTGCTTATTAGCACCATAGTGTCCAAGAAGTGGATCTCTTGTGTGGATTGGTCCAGGCTGAGGTTGATGGTGGGATGGAAATTGTTGAAATCATGGTGGAATTCCTCAAGGGCTTCTTTTCCATGGGTACAGATGATGAAGATGTCATAAATGTAGCGGAAGTAGAGTAGGGGCATTAGGAGACGAGAGCTAAGGAAGCGTTGTTCTAAGTCAGCCATAAAAATGTTGGCATACTGTGGGGCCATGCGGGTACCCATCGCAGTGCCACTGATTTGAAGGTATACATAGTCCCCAAATGTGAAATAGTTATAGGTGAGGACAAAGTCACAAAGTTCAGCCACCAGGTTAGCCGTGACATTATCGGGGATACTGTTCCTGACGGCTTGTAGTCCATCTTTGTGTGGAATGGTGGTGTAGAGGGCTTCTACATCCATAGTGGCTAGGATGGTGTTTTTAGGAAGATCACCAATTGATTGTAGTTTCCTCAGGAAGTCAGTGGTGTCTCAAAGATAGCTGGGGGTGCTGGTAACGTAGGGCCTGAGGAGGGTGTCTACATAGCCAGACAATCCTGCTGTCAGGGTGCCAATGCCTGAGATGATGGGGCGTCCAGTATTTCCAGGTTTATGGATCTTGGGTAGCAGATAGAATACCCCAGGTCAGGGTTCTAGGGGTGCGTCTGTGCGGATTTGTTCCTGTGCTTTTTCAGGGAGTTTCTTGAGCAAATGCTGTAGTTTCTTTTGGTAACTCTCAGTGGGATCAGAGGGTAATGGTTTGTAGAAAGTGGTGTTGGAGAGCTGCCTAGTAGCCTCTTGTTCATATTCCGACCTATTCATGATGACGACAGCACCTCCTTTGTCAGCCTTTTTGATTATGATGTCAGAGTTGTTTCTGAGGCTGTGGATGGCATTGTGTTCTGCACGGCTGAGGTTATGGGGCAAGTGATGCTGCTTTTCCACAATTTCAGCCCGTGCACGTTGGCAGAAGCACTCTATGTAGAAGATAAACTTGTATCACTGACCCATCACAGTGGTATTAGGAGGTTCTTGGGTCACAATCTCATTTAATCATTTCCCTGCCATTGTGGGGGCCTCGGCACTGGTAGACCTTGGTTTCTTCTATTCTCTGCCTGTGCCATATAATAGCCTAGCTTCCTGTGGGCTGTAATAATTTTATTGTATTTTGGGTGTTGCATTTAGTCTGAGGGTGCTGGGTGGTGTTGGTGGCTTGAAATATACAGGTCGGATTAGATGATCTAGTGGTCCCTTCTGGTCTTAAATTCTACATTCTTTAGTAAAACTGCTCCACTGTAAGGAGAGGAGTGGAAGATCCATGCAGTGGATGATCCTCCAAGCTCCAACCTGCCTCAACACCACCTCTGACCCGTCAACTTACTTCCCTTGTTCACTGCTACAAAGTGAGAGACCCAGTGTAATTAAATTTGAGAGGTGTAAATCCCAGTTGCAGCCTCCCCAACTCATGCCTCTGTCTATCTTCTGCAAATGGAATTTCACCATTTCCACTGCTAAGCAGCCTTCTGCTGCTGGGGAGAAAAGGGCAGGGCTTGTCTTAGTGGCTGAAAAAGCAGCAAACACAAAACATTGTCACTATCATTTTTTTGCAGTTAACCAAAGAACAAATGTACTTTATTCTATTGTAATAATTGAGATTCAACTCACTAGAAAGCTAAAAATCAACCATTGTTAGTTACTATCCCTTTTTTTAATCCAGCTTCATCAGACATGCAAATAACATTTTCTAGAAATCTTAATAGGAGTGTGTTTTAAAGTAGGAGGGAAGGGTCCAATACTATGCAAAATTTTCAAGAGGATTATTAGTACTTCACACAGTAGACATGGCAGATTCAAGAGAAAAGAGATGGCAAGTTTTCATATCTGTCTGCCAACAGGAAATTCAAATTCCATGGACTGGCAGCTTCTTTTATTACCATCTCACGTGAGAATGGCTTTAATAAGCAGAAAGTCTTTGTTTTGCTACATGTTTAATGGATTATCTAATACCTTCCTCCAGTTCTCTTCAATAGACATCAACCTCCACCCTACAAAAAAGAAGGGAAACAATCAATCTAGTTACTTTTCTGGCTTGGGTTTTTTTCTGTCCAGCTTCATGATGGCCCCTCTTTTTTGTATCAACAAATAATTATACCCATAATAGATTGTAGGCACAATTAGAAGTTTAACAATTGGAAGCCTGATCCAGCATCTGGTGAAGTCAATGGAAAGATTCCCATTGACTTCAGTGGGAGCTGGATCAAGTCTTAGACAAATTATGTACTTACAAGCAAGGACTGTAGTTAGACATCAGAGTACTAATATTTGAGCCCAGAGCTCATTGTGGGCATAAAAATGCAGGCACAATTATTTTCCGGTAAATTTGTGTCTGCAGAATGGTAGGCCTGAATATTCAGAGCCTTAGTATTATGCATGCATTCAAAAATAAATGTAATCATTGAAGCTATTAAAATTATAGTCATTTTTGTTGTTATAAAATGTCCCTAGTGCATTTGGTTCTGTTCTGGCTGTGACGTCCAATCACATATTGAGGTTGAGGTTGGGGATAGGTGTAGTTATCCAACAGGGTTAAAAAGAGGCATTTATGTCTCTGGAAATCAGGAGCAGACATAATACCTCCAGGGATGCTTGGGGAAACATGCTAACCAGCAGCATTTACTACAATGGTTCTAAAAATATTTTCTGAACTTCCCGCAGCTGTGGCCATGTCACCTCTAGTAGCTGGAAAGATTCCCTTAGCCTATCTGGCCCTCCCCTTGCATTCTAAGGGAGCAACCATCCCAGTTGTGGCTGCCCCCTGTAGAGGTAGACTAGGTCCAACCATGCCTCAAAATCCTTAGCCCTCACCCTACCTTAGTGCGATCACATAGGGCAGCCATTGTCTGTCCCCTAAATTTGTACGTCTTTGCAAGTCTTAATGTACTGAATATAAGAAATACCTGAATATACCTGTGCTCACGAGAAACACAGACCATGGCAAATTAATACAAAAATACATTGCTTTTGAAAAAATATCTTTTTGTCAAAAACCCTAGTAGTTGTTAGAGTTGGGTCCTGTCCAGAATACTGACTAAGGAACAAACAAATTTCCACAACACAGTAGGGTCCCAGTTTAGGGCTCCTAAACACTATGATAATATAGATAATTAATAAAAATAACAACTCTTCCTCCTCCTCAGGTCCATGTCCAGTATGGGAAGAACTTTATTTCTTCTTCCAAAGAGTGAAACATGAATTAGGGATACCTGGCCAATTTATTCTAGCCCTGAGATCCCATTGGGGAACTGTGTGGTGGAAATATAAAAATTATCCCAACTATCACCCTATTCTTTTCAGAGGAAAGGACTTCGGCATAAGTGGCATCTGCTTTCACTCCATATGCAGAGGGACTCCAGAGAAGTACCCTCTCTGCTTTTCGGGGCCCTGTGGTTCAGGAGGAGGCAAGCACATGGAGAATGGCTGTCCTTACTCCTTCCGTTATTTTGCAGTGATTCTATGTTCATGTCCTTCTCCGTGTTGACAACCCAGCCCTTGGAGTACTTTGGCACCACCTCTGGTAAGAAAGCACTGGCAGCATGATACTCTTAGGAGCTGTGCTGCTCTGGTCCTCTGCACATACCCAAGCCTTTCCCAGCTTCCCTAAGATCATTGGGATTTCCTTGTGTGTCTTACAATCTTCCTCTTTCTCAATGGGATGATCCTGGGTAAAACCAGTATATTGAAAATCAAAGTTTTTTGCTCTTTCCACAAGGAAAAAAGGGATAAACCAGCCCAATTTTTTTTTTAAAATAACCTATAAAAACTTGCACGACCTTTTGGGGGTTTTTTGCCATTATTCTTTAGTATGAAAGTTAAGAAAGAAATTAAGAAATTATAAAGAAGGCAAGTTGAAATGAAAAAAATCAAATATGGAAAATCACCATTTTTGTTCATAATCATGTGGTCATGAGCTTTACATGGATCCCTAGATATTAGAAATCTCATAGCAGAAACACAGAGTACAAGTAAGTACACTTCTGTTCATCCATTCTGCCTAGTTTTTGTTTGCCTCCCTGCCTGCAACTGTTTTCTAGTTCTTTGTAATCTTTCACATTATTTAAAAATTTATTTAAGCAAGAGAAAAGGGGAAAAAAAAAATTTATAACTACCTGCCTTCTACACCCTCTCCTATATTAAGGAACTTTCAACTGAGTTACTGCACTGAAATACTTATTTTCCCCTTATTACTGCAAAATTATACATCAATATCAATAATATTTTGAAAAATGTTACCTCTAAATGTTCTGTATTTCAGATTAGCATAAATATATTTAATGTGACTGTTACTATGGTAACCACACTCTTTTACTAAGTACCATTGTTAATTTTTTCACAAAACATATCAGAAGATATTACTGTGGGATTTGCAGAAGACTGTATGCACCCATTCTTTATATATATTCATTTTGAGGGGGAAAATGAATTCTTGAATATAGACTTTTTTTCCCTCCCATTTGACCAGAGAATGCCCCTTTCTCATCTGAAGCCATTTTGCTGTATCTCCATTTGGACTGTGTAAGTGAGAGCTGGACAGTATATTCTAGAAAAACAAGGAGTTACTGAACTGCAAAAACATACTTTTCACTGAAAATTTGCATCCTGCATCCTTTCAGATTAAAGTATGCAAGAACCAACATAAATGGCACACTTTTTTTTCTTCATGAATTGGGCCTTTGATGTTCAAGAGGAGCCAATATTAAAGGACATCCCTAGAAGGCTGTAGAAACTGTTCCTATTTATGACAAATGTAAAACAGTACAAAACTAGCTGAATGTGATGGTGTCATTAGTTTGTGAATCGCATCCTTGAAAATAACTGTGGAGGAGCCAAATCGGTTTAAAAGAAGATAACAAAATGGTTTAAGCTACTTAAGTTGAATGCCAATTATATTTTAATATTCAACTGAGCATATTTTACTAAGAAAAAAGACAGTGTCGACGCATGCATAACTCATTGGCAGCGTCGACCAGCTGTGCCACTCTTCTCTTCAAATCACTTTGTGCATTTTAGTAGCATGGTAATTTAGTAGAGAACTACCTGAGTGATGGCATTTTCAATGAGCAGGTAATCTACAGAGAATTTTTATATGGTTATGAGTTCTGTGCTTCAGCCTGGCAACACAAAAATACATCAAGACCAATTACGGTATCAACTTTCAGCGTGATACCCTTGCCACGCAAGTGCATGTATTTCTGCCCCAGGCATTTCAAATTGCATCTAATTTGAAATCTTTGGGGTTTTAATTAAATTTCAGAATATATGGAATTCTTCATTAGTACCTGCTCTGAATAGCAGATTATACTTCTCTCAGTCTCTCGTTAAAGAAGTAGGCTGTGGTAAATAGCATGTTCAAGAACTGATCATTTGTGGTGCCTGGATATTGGGAAGAGAAATAGTGAAATGCAAAATAATATCAAAAAGATTATTAGTCCAGTGAGGGACTCTTGATTTGTATTTTAATGGAATTTTACATTTCTCTTAATGATTTGCAAATTGTCCTCTGATTATAAGATGCATTAAGCTTTTCATTTTAATGGCGAGACACAGCCATTAGCAGAATTTTTTTTCTGCCTTCTTTTTAGAGTGCTTCCCTGCAGCAGATAAATATTGAAACCATTAACACCTTCTGATGTACTTTATAGTGCTGCAGCTTGGACTGATACGTGAATGAATGTGGCCTTTTATATTTTAGCACTTTGCTTGAAGCTTATGATTGTCTGTACATGGGTGAACAATGAATGAAACTAAAACTGCAATTCTTTTTCAGGCAAACAAGAAAATAAAAACTTATTTCCATGCAATTAATACTCCAAATGCTTCAGTGAACTCTATTCATATTTAATGCAAAAAACCACATAAATACAGATTTCTGATTTATTTATTTGTTTGTTTATTTTTTAGGTAAACAAAAGTCAAGATCTTAAATGTTAAGATTGATATTCTGACCTTAACTCTCACCATTCAGTTGAGGAGGGAATAGGATTTAGATAGTGGTACAGCAACTTTTGTTAAGAGTTTAGGAGCAGCTCCTCCTCTTGATGTGCAAGATACATAACATAACTCCCTGTGTGTAGATGTAAGAATATACAGTACACTTTTGTATGTTAATTTCATGGGGTTTGGCATTAGGGCATGGAATAAGAGTCTTTTATGGCAGGTTATAAAATGTGCATTATTTCCATGATGGCACAGAACTATGTAAATAAATTGGTCTGTTCTATCAGGTGAATATGTATCTAGGCAATTTAGTAAGAGTCTTTTAATATTGGGGGGTTTTTTGCTACTTGGAAACTAGAATGGTTGTTTCAGATATGTACTGGCTACTGAAGTAAAATAGGTAGTTTTAAGCAGGGTTTTGTTTGTTTTGTGTGTGTTCTTCTACTATTACTCACCCCAACACTCACCCTGACCCCAGAAATGGAGGTGAATTTCTCCACCCATTTCAGCCTTCTTTTTTTCTGGCACACAACTCTATAATACAGGAACTACTCCAGCAAGGATGGATACATAGAGCTGCTTATTTTGTTTGCTAATCACAGTTCCTAGACAACCAGTAGAAGTCACTGGTGGGTCTATTCATTAATGTGTTTGCGGGATCTGTCTTTGAATAATTTGAACCTCAGAGTTCAAGTTCTTATAGAACAGTCAGTGATACAACTAGCTGTGTAATGCTACCTCTACCTCTAGAGAAGTGGCTAGATAATGTTATAAAAACATGTTATATCTTCACAGTTATTATGGCTCACTGCTTAAAAACATATCCCTTTAAAAAAGAAACTATGGTTAATACAACTTTGAGATTGAAGTCAGGAAATTCCAAAAGACAAATGTTAAAACTTAATTCTATTTTGTTGTGTTACGGAAGTGCCAAGTTTTGTATATTATTTGTCAAATAATTCAATACTATAGTAATAAGTTGATATAAACTAATAATTATAATAAATTCAGTGCAAACTTAGTTTATATATATTGAAAAAACTGAATGCTGGGCTGTATTACTCTGTTTTACTGAATGTTAATCTGTAATTAATTTATACATTTAATTATATAAAAGTATCTTTAAAAATGGGGAAAAAAACTGTACTCACACTTCTCACTAGTGAACATGTCATTTGCTGTATTCATACACAAAACAAGACATTGCAATGCATGTCTCAAAATTGGAATATATTAATAACTTTCTAGGACAGTTATCTTTGGCAACACAATCTTTATAGAGCAACAGTGGGTGCACATTCCTTGATCCAGAGCCATTTGGGAGTATATATTTGAGACCATGTAAAAAAATGAAACTAAAAACACTTCATCGGTGTAATTCTAAATGGAATTACATGAAAAAGGCAATTATGCTTGGAGCAATGAGAACTACAGGAGAGAGGGTCTCTCATCCCAGCCCACTTCCCCATTTCACACAAAGGTCCTCTGCAAGCAGGCTGGTAAGCCTAAAGGAAATACTGAAGTGCCACATTATGTATTTTGACATAATACAGTTAACTGTCATAATAAATGAATATTATTAAATCTACAAATTTAAAAAATACTTGATTACTTTTTCTAAAATGTCCCAACTATCATTGCCATCCTGTTTCATGGATTGCCTACAGCTGTTTTGTAAATATGCTTGCTGGAGCACTTTAATGAGTGCTTTTGGAGGAGAGGATAATAGACTTTTCAAAGTAGGAGCTTGGATACGTAGTGCGTTGCTACACAATATTATAATATGTAAAATATGTTCCCTGCCTGTCAGATTGTATAAGAAACTCTAGTTTATAGAATATTATGTATTGTATCTGACAAATTTATAGGGCTCAGTCCTGCTCCTGTTCAAGTCCAAACTGTCAAGTCTCATTGATGGACAGGATTGATGCAGAACAGAGATTGGATCAGAACTGAGTTTATTATGATAAGTACTGAGACCATGTTTTAGAATATATGGTAGTATATATTTTCCATGTTCTAATAATGCAAATGGGACTGAATTAAATTTGCTCCACCTTTTTATTTTTAAAAAGGAGAGAAATCTTTATTGGGCTGTGTCCAAACATGAAAATTAATCCAGACTGGATGGGGTTTGTATGGGGTTTTTTAATGAATTATGGAACTTTTACAATATCATGCACTACTTATGTGTGATATAATTAATTGATTTAAACATGGATTGTGGGCCAGTCCTGTTGTCTTCTCTTTAATGCTTTTTGTTGCTATGTGAGACCAGAATTCAGTTCGGAGACCCAGTCTGGTGATTCCCAGCTGATAAGGAATACTGTGGCAGTATATTCCTCAGATTCTTGAGACAGGGTGGGCCATATATTCTGCAGTGACCTCTGTGACTAGAATTAGTTGAAATGTAGGGGAAAATTCACGAAAATATTTTCCACATTGAAATGAAATTTCAAATTTGTCTAAATTTTCTGACCAGCTCTACGTGACTGAAACAGTATTCTAAAAAGAGTCCTTCCAGTCCTCTTCAGGCAGAAAAGGATGCCTCAATGTGGAGTCAGTGTATCAGAATGTCTACTTCTGAAGACTAGAAAGGGAGTCCACTGAATATAGACACAGAAAGATGTCCCTAATTTCCATATATATATAAACATAGTCCCTATCGACCTCAATGAATGAGTTGGTTCTCAGTGTCTCTGAAAATCAGGATTGCTGCTGTCTTCCCAGACCTTTTTGGCCTTTTGCATACTTGCATACTTTGGCTATATGTAGTAAAAATCTTAATAAAAATCTGAAAGCTTCTGTAGTACATTGTGCATACTTGCTGCATACTAGTGTTGATGGTATGAGTGAAAATGGCCAAAATTGACTCCTTTGAAAATAAGTAGAAATATTATTTGTTCCCTAAGTGAAATTTTGTATGGCAAGTATAGGCCTAGAACAGATTTCTACACCTGAGTTATAAACCCTTAAATACAGAGTTTATTATAAAAATGCTGACAGTTTCTTGTGGGTGCCGTTAGCACTGCAAATGATTACGCTCCAACGGTTGCCTAAGACCTTAGCTGCTCTCATGCAACAGCCTTAAAACATAGACAAGTTACTTTGTCAGTACCCACAATATCATAAAAATCTAAAGACCTGACTTACAATATGAGTTTAAAACCTCCAAAATAAATTTTTAACTGTGTTTGTTTTAGACAGTTTTTTAGTAAGAGACATAAATGATTCATTGAAGTCTTAATGACTTTTCTGTGACTTATGGAATCTGTCAGGAATTATCCTCTTACAGCTTGTTAATAAAGGCATAGCTACTTCTAGAACAGTTCATATGCAATGCATATGCAGACTAAGGATTCAGTTCACACATCAGATCAAAACTATACACAGTATAGATAGGATGGTGGTAGGGGAGTAGGAAGGAAATAGAGAAGAAGCCTTTAAAGGGGATGTAATATATAGTTTTTCAATATTCTAAATATCAGAGTTATCATAATTACAATGCCATTTTAATGCAAGAAATTGAATATTTATTGAAAGAATGTATCTGTTTTGTATTAGCCTGGATCACACGTAAAAGAATACCTGTTGAAGTAATAGCTTATTGAAGAATAATTTTAAAATGCATTCAAACAATTTACAATAGGACTTGTTTCCACAATATTGACCTGATAAATGAATAATGTAAATAACTATGCATTTTCTGTGCACTGTATATTTCCTGAAACAATAAAATACCACTTAAAAATCACTTGTTTTATATACCAAGGTTTGGCATTCTTAACAGATTTCTGCTATAGCAGAGAGGACATTTCAATCGCCATATTGTAAAACCTTCAGGAGGAGAGTGAAGGCCTAAGACTCTGTGAAAGCTAATCCTCATGAAGTTTCCTTTATATGAACCTTTCAAGTGGGAGAGATGTGGGAGCCTAAAGCGGAGATTGGTAGCAGTGAGAGAAGAAGTATCCCCTCCTACCCATTAATATAACTACCTGAGGATGCATGATGTCACAGACCACTCATGCTTTCTGTCCCTGTATCATACATAGTCTGTGTCAGAAGGGAACAGCACAGAGGAGCATTCATAACTGTATTTCTGTTGGATTCTGTGAGAAGCATGTTGCATAGAGGACTCTAGCCCTGTTCTTTCTTTCCCTAAAACACTACTTCCTA
This sequence comes from Dermochelys coriacea, assembly GCF_009764565.3. Taxonomy (NCBI): domain Eukaryota; kingdom Metazoa; phylum Chordata; order Testudines; family Dermochelyidae; genus Dermochelys; species Dermochelys coriacea. Next base: position 101,340,610 of record NC_050074.1, on the reverse strand, counting down.
GAAGTCTGGAGCCCCAACCGTGCAGAGTTGGCTTTCTGGGCTTACTGTAAACACTGAAGATTGTAAGAAATATGCCATGGTTTCACACTCCTTCTGCTCTTATATGTAGATGCTCCTTGTATGACAAAGTGTAATCCAAGATAACTGTGTTTGTATTATCTGTGCACCTAATTTAGACTTTACCATGTCAGTACAATCATGCTGTGCGCAGTACCCATTCTGTGTTAAAATATATATTTTAGGGCATTTGAAGTGTTTTTTACCTTTTACATTCCCCTGTACCTCATAGTAGTAGAACCAAACTAAACAGAATGAGAAATTCTATCAGAATGTTTTTAAGAACCTTCTAGTTGTACAGAACAGAAAACTCTATTGCTCTGTGTAATGGAATATACCTAAAACACTATTTTGCATTTTTACACTTATTTTCCTGTTCGGTCAATACTGTACTATGCTATCCTTTCACCACTGGAAATTAAAGGCAAATGAATTAATTTTATTTTTTGGAATTTTATAATTAACATAAAATATGTAAAAGGCTAAATCTGAGTAGAAAATGTAAGCATCAATGAAGAAATTTTATATTTGCATTCTTGAACACTGGTGTGATAGCACACACAAAATTCTAAAATGAAAGTCTGAATTAGGTGTACAGATTTTGGAAGCAAAAGTACAGTAATCTTGGATTATTTTTGACCATACAAGGAGCACTTACTTATTTTCCTGTGGAATGAGAGCATGACATGATCTATATATATGTAAACGTGCACCCTCTCTTTAGTCTCACTGGCAATGTTGTAAATTCCTGACATCTAGAAAAATTTCCTGGCACATGCAAGTAAACATCTGTACTTGGAAAATATAAGGCCAGATGTTTATGTTCCTGCTCTAGTGGTGTAAATAAAGACCATTTTCAAAAGTGACTTAAGCACTTAAGAGCCTGAATCCCATTGCCTTTCACATTGAAGTTTGATAACTAAGCAGTTCATATTTTTAGTCTGTACTGCTGACAGCCTCACCTATGCTGAAGGTCCAGTGTATGGGGCACTAAACTGGAAGTTAAACGACCCAGGCTCTGCCACTGATCACGTGTGTAATCCTGGGTAGCCCATTTCAAATCTCTATATCTCAGTCTCCCCATTTCTGTGATGGGGAGTAACCTACTTTAAGGCATGGAGATGAAAAGCTCTATATAAGAACTAATTGTTGTCGTTTGAGTTGTAAACCTGTCAAGGGAAGAAACCACATCTTACTCTATATTTGAAAAGTGACAAGTACAACAAGGCCCTCATCATCATTTTCACTACTGGGTAGTGCTGCAATATAAATAATAAACAGCAATGACACCTGAATAGATAGAGAAAAATTCTTGGATGGTGGTGTCTATTGGTGCCCCACTCCAGGAGCACCAGGTGTCAGGAAAATATAGCTAGATGTGTATCAGAGCTGAGCCAGAGATATGCGCTTTCAAAGGAGCGGACTCACCCCTGCAGCACCACCTGCTAGTCGTTGGGAATTAGCTCTTTCCAGCCTGGAGCACACTTTGCAGGCTGGTGATCCGCCCAGCTCTGGCCCCCCGTGTCCCTCATAGACCCTGGTGCCCCTTTCTCTGGGGTTCTGCCCCCTGGCAGTACCCCCACACTCTACCTCTGGGTCTCCCCTTCCCAGGAAACCCCCAATCCACAATCCCCACCTTGCCTTAGTCTGGGCTACTGCCAGTCATCACCAAGCCCCCACTCCCTAGGGCAGACTGCAGTCTAAAGGCCACTCATCATAGGCAAGAGGGTTCAGACCTGTTGCCTTCCTCTGCCTCCCAGTACCTCTATGGG
>NC_050074.1:101323781-101333781 GCF_009764565.3 Dermochelys coriacea | reverse complement strand
GGTGTGTGTTATACTTTACCTTTATATGTGCACACCATTAGTTAGCATGTAAGAACGGCCCCAGAACTATGATCATTACTCAGGCAGAACTCCCACTGACCTCCTGGACATTTATCCTGAATAAAGATTGATGGACTAGGTCCAGAGAGAGTTGTTTGCTTGTAAGGATAGAACCCTATCAACAATCGGAAGGGAACTGTAGTTAAAGCCATATTAAACCAGAGACCAGACACTGCTCCTGTTGAACTGCATTCTGACTTGTGTTGGCCTATTGATGTGCTCAAGGCTAAAGATGTCCTTGTAACTATATATCAAATATGACAAAATTCTCTATAATATTTAACCATATTTTTCCCCTTTCCCTGACTTACATGATACAGAAACATATAAATGTAAAACACATGTATACACACCCCTTCATCCACACATACTTCACACACAACTTTTCATCCCAAGGCAGAGCCACAAGTGAAATTCCAATCTGGTAGCAAACTTTCAGAGAACTGTAGTGTTTAGATATAGCCTGCTAAACGTTTATATCTTTACATCCTTCAGTTTCAGATGAAAAATGTTTACTCCCTTGACCTGCATTTGCAGTACATACTCCAGGGAATATTGGAACATCCAGGTGCATGTTGGTACCCCAACCATTTTGAGGTCAGAATGGAAGGGGAATATTTTAGTATTAACACTGAATTTCAAGGTCTATTACAAATGCTGGACTTTATTTAATGTTCTTTACTTAAAATGCTTGAAGGAACCACTCTGCCTCTGTGCTGTCATTATTAGATAGTTGAAAGTTACTGTAATCTTGGTCAGGAGTTTTGAATATGTAATGAGAATTACTTGAACGGTGGATAGTTATATAATTGAATTATGTTGCTGTTGATGTAAAGTTTTCTACTGAAGCAGTTATTGCTACAGAATGTTTGCTTTCAAAGTGAAATAACGCCTTGAATTGTTTCATTGAAATATACATAAAAGATGCAGCTCAAGTAAGTTTTGTGGTCCCTCTGCTAAAAGGCACACTAGTAGAAATAAAAGTACTATCTCGCTGCTGCCCATTATGTGTATTATTTATATCTCATAACTTTCTAATTTAATCTCTTAATACAATTATATGAATTTAGTGCTTGTGACAGTCCTGGTGATCCATTTCCACAGCCCTGAAGTTCTCTATCCATAGAACTAGTTCAGCACAAACAATGCAATAGAGCATCCTCACTGGCCCGGCCGATATATCTCAGTCCTGACCTGAAGGGCCAACATCTGTGAGTGAGTGAAAGTCTCCATGTTCTTTCACTTTGTGATGCCTCTATCGAAACTTTTCAAGAATGCCAATGAGAGTCAGTTGTGCTTATGGTTTTTCACAGTAGTGCTGAAAAACACTCCATTTTCAGAGCTGGGCATACATAAAATTTACCAAAAAAAAGTCTTAACACAGGGTTGACATTTGCATGGTTGACACGAGGGCCAATCACAATACCAGTCCTTGTGAGCAGAACCTTTTGACCTCTTATCGTCCCATCAAGCAGATATCCTGAGAGAGGGTGAGAAATAGATATGACCATGATCCTATTCATCTGGATCCACACTTTCCTGTAGAGCAGTCTGTCCAATCCTAATGTCAAAACTGGGACATGGGTGGTCTGACCAGGAGGCAGGCAAGGGCAAAATACCAAAGTCAAGCAGTGGGAGCAGGTAGCTCAAGGGAAGCAGCCCCAACAGGGGAAACTCAGTTGAATAGACAACTTCCTCTTCCTGTGCTTGGTTTAACTAGAAGCAAGGAACCAGTCAGGACCACCCTGAGTTCCACCAATCAGATCCCAGGACTGGAGTCCTCTGGCCTAGTTGAGCTTCTAGTTCTGGCAACTGTTGGCAGGACAGAACTTACTGGTTCTTAAAACCCTGTGGACCAGGTCTGATAACTGCGGTTCCTGGTACCTAATGGATGGCATAGAACATGCACCTCCTGTGGATGGGAAGCACTCCCAGAGACAATTTTTCCAACTGATGCATAATCTCTCCCTTACTCTCCTAGGGATAGTACACCTCTGCAACACAGAGTTGTGTGTAAATCACACAGGCCATACCTGTTTTTAAATATTGGCTGTATATAATCTAATTTATCTATCTAGGTTTTAATATTGGACCCATCATACTGGTATCTGAACATCTCAGTGCTGAGGCACCCCTCGGTACATATTTGCTCATGCAGTCCACCATGTTTTCACTGCTATTTTTAGTAAGCTAGCTAGATTAAAGCTAGTGCAGGTATGTCTCCACAAGCTCAATCACAACCCCAGTTGTAGTGTAGATATACCTTTAGACCCATACGACATAAACAGAATTGTTATATTTTAACTGAAAAATCTCCATTCCTGCTATTGATATATTAGGCAGAAAAAGTCAACCTCACTCTCAGGTCCAAGTTTGATTTTGCAGTCATAGCAGTTAGGAAAAAAAAATAAACTTACTCATTTTACAAGTAAAATTAATAGGGAAGTAATTGAGGAATGATAAAAATGGAACCTCACTATGGTTTGAGTGTTTGAGTCAATGTTCACTTATAAAATATTTTTAAAATGCATTTCTCACTATAAAGTTAATTATGGATTATATACATTTAACAGGAAATCTCCAATTTGAAAATTAGTAATTTATTGTTGCACTTTGTTTGACCTTCATGAACCACTTTAGTCTTTTCTTTGGTTCTGCAACTTATGAGGTCATAAAGGTCATAACTAACTTGTAAAAATAAATCTAATATTTTGAGTAAGTCAAGGTCACATTCCACATTCTGTATCTACTGAAATATATGTATATATCATGCAAGCAGACACAGACCGCACAATCTACACAACTGATGTGGTGGATGTAGGAATTTGTCTATGTTTACATTTGGAAAAACTTAAAAATAGACTTGAATAAGGTATCTGGTTCCCAGCAATGAGTTTTTGGTGAATAGTCTTCCTGTCTTGTCCTGTCTAGCCTCACTCTTGGCTCATGGGATAAGGAGGAGGAATTAGGCCTCTTACCTTTTGAACTTAGCCCTATAGAGGGAGAGAGGAAATTACTACAATTCTTAACTGAGTGTCCACCATTCTCTCTGCTCTTCTTATATCAGGTTGCCTGCAGCATCTGGATCTCTGTGGTAGTTATTATGCCTAGATCAGAGGTTCTCAAACTGCATTGCACCAAGACTCCCTTTTGACAAGAAAAATTATTACATGACCCCAGGAAGAGGGACCGAAGCCTGAGCCCGCCCAAGCCCAGCTGCCCCAGGGAGCAAAGCCTGAGCTACACCGCCCTGAGCTGAGGGGCCAAAGCCGAAGCCCCAGGCAGGGGGCCTGTAACCTGAGCCCTGCCACCCATGGCTGAAGCCTTCAGGCTTCAGCTTCGACCCCAGGCAGTGATGAAGGGGTCAAGAATCATAGTTAACGTTAACTCTGTTGACCATCCTATTGTACTCACTGAATGACCACAACCACTGCAGTTAGGTACCCAAATAAGAATACCCAGGGCTAAACTGCATTGGCCATCTCAAACAAAACAGTGCCTCCAATAGAGCTACAGAATCCCCATACCAAGCCACAAGCAATCTCTGAAAACACAATTCCTAGCTTCTGTGATCCCATGGATCTCTCACATCCTCAGCAGTATATCCCTGAGAGCAGGATTTTTTCTCTCTCATATATGATTTTTTTTCTTACTTTGTCATTTAGTTTTCTATTTCTTCTGTACCCTCACCATTGTTTTTTCTCCTCCATACCTTTTTTCCTCTTTCTGCTCCATTATATTTTTCACATATTCCTTCCTCCTTTACCATCTAGCCTCCCAATTTCTCTTAGTGCCTTTCGAGAATGCAAAATATTTCCTACTGGCTGGCCACTTCCCCATGCAACCAACTTCCTCCTATTGCCCAAGATCTGGAATGAGACATCTTCTGACCTCCTTCAGAATGGCCAGTTGTTGTATAGGTTACCTAGGTCTGTGGCCTAGCACACCTGAAGCCCTTTGTCCAACATGAACTTCTAACATGCATCTTTCATTGAAATACCTACAGCCTGGACATCATTATACTGTTCTCTTAAAAGCAATGCAAGGAAAAATCAGCAGGGACTGTATATTGCTATCTATGCTTGTTGTTGTGATTCCCCATCTCTATGGGAGGAGTGAGTTTTATTGAAAGATTTCAAGTTTTGAATTAATCCCTTATTTACAGTCTTCAGATATGATCAATGCAGCTATTAGAAAAGCTTGTTTCTAGCAGGTTCATTTGGACAAGAAAGCCATCACCAATCAAAAAGCCAGTGGTGTCTCTTGAGCCCGCAATTCTTTACCTGTATGGTTATAAGATACCTGATACCTACAGTGCTGGAACCTTCATCTCAGCATATCACCCCTTTCACAATGTAGTTATTAGGGATAAATTTTGAGAAGCTGTTTACCAATTAAAACAGAATAGATGTTTGAACAAAGTCAGGTGCTCTATTGTTAGCAACAGCCATTGTCTGGAAAGAGGGCAGCAGAGAGTCTACTATACTGAATGGAATATATTTCTTAAGCAACATATACAATATATACACAATGATAGTGGCAGTAATGGAGAACAGAAAACACTTTTGCTAGTCATTTTGGATGATGTAGTATACCTCAATCATGACTCTGCTTCAATCTGCAGCTCAAGAATTATGCAGTCATCCTAACCTCATGAAAATATAAAGCATTTTCATGTGTGTATATAGAGAGAGACAGAGAGAGAATGTGTGTGTTAATTTTTATGTGCAAATTTTACTACACTTTATAATGATATTTAATAGCATAAAATGTTGGCACCTGTACTGAAAATTGGTGAAGGTTCAGCCATCTAATTTTGAGCAGGTTATGCATACAGGCACTAACAGTTGTAGACAGTTTAATAACAGTATTTGGCACTGTCTCTTCGAGCTGCTTAAACTAATTAATGCATTTGCTCCCTACAGGACAAAATTGAGTTTTCAGATACATTTATAAAATGATGTGCATGATTGCTAAATATTTCATTATTTTGAGCTATAACGTCTAACTTTTTGTGACAGTAAAGATACAGTATATACTGTTTCATTTGAAAAATGTATAGTAAATCAGAAAATATTATCTCTGTCCTTACATACAAGATACATAATTTTTTTATTATACAATATTTTTAGAATGTTAAAAGGTACTCAATAATTTGGCCATCATGCTACAAAGGACCATTATTGGTTTGCTCTCAAATGATGATTTTGGAACCATTCCATTGTTTCCTGTAACTATTCCATGCTCCAGTTAAGTTTGCACAGACTTCTCATTTTATTCCTACAGGTTTTGTAAAGTTCCAGGTCCACCTACCTTGCTGGTGGGGGTGGGGGGCAGGGGGAATTTGGAGCAAGTCCCTGGCAATGTGGATTTACTTTATTTCATTGATTTAAAAAATGACATCAGGCAATAATTCCCTGAAATCCCTGAGTGCTCAAGGTTAACACTAATCTTGCTGGTTTAAAAAGAGGTTAAAAATAATAAGTAACAATTTGATTTGAAATAAACCTTTCTAAAGAAATCACAGTAAACAAAATCTGTTTGCCTAAGGAAACCCTCCTAGCAATCAGCTAGTAACACAACTGCATGTGCTAATGAACCCAAAGCTGTTAATGTGGTTTCTTCAGTTAAATTGATTCATGAATTTTGAAGAGAACATTATCTAATGAATTTTCTTTGAATAGAAAGCAATTAAAAGGACAAATCAGTCTGATTAACCCCAAAGTCACCCTACTGCCACAAATGGTGTACAGTTTGAAATTATATCATAAAAAACTAGAGCAGATTTGCTATCTCTTTGCCCTCTACTAATCCATGTAAATTAATGAACAACAAAGTTAATTTCTTTGATGACCCTTTTCTAGTATCACCTGGATTATGCTGATGTTTAATTTGCTTAATGTTATAATAAAGACTAAACAGATTTTTTTCAATGAAGTGATTATCATTCCCTTCAGTTAAGAAGTGATTTTTATTATTTAACACCCAAATAATGGTGTATGGGTTTCCTTTAAGAACAAAATCACATTTCATTAGGTTTGCATATAACATAGTCAGTGGCACTCAGTACCAGAATAAGAAGGAAATGTTTTTAATCCGTTTATTTCATTGCCGAAGGATGAGACTGGTGTTTTCATCATTGTTTGCTGCTTATTTTTTATTACAGTTTGTTACCCACAGTAGAGATGTTTTGTAGTTTTCATCACAGCTTCTGCAAGTGTCTTGGAAGAACAATAGCTGTTAAACGAAACTAAATCCGAAACTACCTATTGGTTTTCTTATTGTAAAATAATCCTTGGATGGAAAGTTAAAACTGTGCAAACAGAGGGGAGAAATGTTCTAATGCATTCACTTATGCAATATTGCAACAGGATGAAAACTAAAAGCAATTTGATTATTGTAAATTAAAACTAAAATAATAGAAGTTATTTTATTTGTCATGTCCTTATCATTAAGGATGTACTGTAGATTGAAGGTCACAGACAGTCCTTACATATTATAATATCCAGAATTCTGAACAGTAGCTTGGGGGTCTCTACTATAAAATGCAGTCAGCCAGGATAATACCAAGTCCACTGGCTCTAGGGCTTCTTTTCCAGTGTGTCCCAGCTGAAGTTTGAAATTAACTAGAGATACAAGAGCTTTGTAAAATAGGTAGAGTCAGTTATTTCTTCCCTCTTTAATTTGACTCTGTGCTAATTTATATTCTGCCAATTTAATGGAAAACCATATTGTATGAGTTAACAGGATAATTGTATTTGAAGCAAATTAAAAATATAAAAAAATCAAAGCCTTAAATCCCTTTTTTATAGTGATCAATTACTTGAAGCACTCTAATAATCATGTATTTAAATACAGTAATATAGAACACAATAACGGGACTGAATATCTGGACTGTTTTAATTTAAAATAGAAAAGTTGCTGTTCATTCCGTAGTTTGTGTAAGAGTTCTTAACGATTTTTATCTTGGCTGTTTAAGCCATCCTTATGAATAGTGTATTGCTGCTTCTTTTTTTCAGATTCATTCACCAGACAAGTGTTATGGACCCTGTTGAGAAATGTGAAATTTGGAGAGGCAGTTTCTTACAAGCAATTAGCAGACCTGGCAGGCAACAGCAAAGCAGCAAGAGCAGTGGGAGGAGCAATGAGAAGCAATCCTGTAAGTTCATGTCAACTTTCAAATAAAGTTGATGGAAGATGGTGGGTTTAGACGAAAAGCTTTGTGGGCTAAATGTCATTAGATTAAATTTATCTGCTATGAAAACTACTCTACCATGAGTAATAAGGTCAGTAAGTGTTTTTAATCAGCATTAATGCATAAACCAGTTTAATATGATTTATTCCCCACCATTTATGGTGTTAGTAGGTTTGAAAAGAAGCATTGCACTTGTTTTAATTTAATTCGTCAACCTATGCACATTTTGCTATTCTTAAACTTTTTTTATACTCTTGGGGATGGGGAATCCTTTGTCACTTAACAGTGACACTTTCTCACAGGATGTGAATGGCTTTTAACTGAGTTATAAACTAGTTCATCCCTCTGGGCCTGAAAATAGTTCTGGCAATGTGAGAGGAGCAAATAGATTCTTCATTCATAAAGGCACAAGTAGGACTCATTTTCCCAGCAGCTCAGCTTCTGGATTATCTGGGCTGGCCAGGTTCTCCCCCACTTCAGAGGCTGGGCCAGAACCTCAGATGGGTAAATGGCATAGCTTTATTAAACTTAGTGAAGTTATCAGATTTACATGAGTTGAGAGTCTGGACCTCTGGTTTTGTAAAGTCATTAGTGAGCTCTCTAACAGTTGCCTCAAATACTTTCAGCATACCAAGTTGGCTCAAGGTTTGGCTGGGATCCATCAGTGTGAACTATATATTAAGCTTGAGGTTATATAGGTCATGGCACGAGTTAGGTCATTAGAAATCGGCATGTGAAGGGAGAAGAAAGAGGGAGTTTGGCTTCTCAACTCCACTGTATTTGGGCTTTGGGATATTTGCCCCTTCCCTGAGATTAGACCACCCTGTGGGACCAATGGATTCTGGATGTATATCTCAGTATGACATCGGTTGCAACTTTGGTGCACAAGCTGATGCCAGGACTGCAGGCCATAGTCAGCCCTTGGTATCATCTATGGGATCCACGCTCTTTGGGCTAATAGAACAGCTCCGGTTTCACCATTCATTGTTACACAAGTACAGAAAGGGGAAGGCCAGAAACAGTAAAGGGGATGTTATTGCCTATTCATCTTTCAACTGATGCCCCAGCTACCTGCTTACAAAGACATTTGATTTGGTTTCTATTAATAACATTGTGGCCTTTTCAGCCATTTTTGAGCATGTTCCTCCTCATTATGAAATGCCCTCGGAATATGTATCTTTCCATACTTTACTATGTCTTTATTTCTCTGGCATCATATCTGCTGTAATCTTTGACCTTCCATGTTATTTTTATATTCAGTTTTCTCAGGTTTTTCTTTAATAAGGTACATAAGAGACTACAACATGTGGTAGGAAAGTGAATACAAAAATTTGTATTCACAAGTGGAGGTGACTTTACATATACAAATCATAAAGTTTTGCTTTTCACGGTGACACATACCCTGAATATTTATCCTGATTTATAAAGGAAATCTAGCATAACTGATCCACATACTGGGATTTGTAGTTTTAAGAACAGCATGCAGATTTTAATAGAAAATAACAGAGACATGTCAAATAAAATCCTTTTGGAATACAATAAAATTATGCATGTGTACTTGTGTAGAATCTATATGGGACCTCTAATTAGAGGTATAGAAGATACCTGTATAGAAGATACAGCAATAATGAAAGTATTTGTGTTAGAAAAGACAGGAGCATCATTACAGTATAATAACATTAATATTTTATATTAGCAAGTTTCCATTGTGAAATATTGGTATGGTATTGTATTAGTATATGCCTTTGCGTAATGCAGTGCACTAATCTGTAGTATGTTAAAAAGTAGTGATATACCAGGAACAGAAAATACTGTAGCTGCAGCCTGGGATGGATCCCATTTTTAAAAATTGCCATAGCTTTGCTGTATATTTTCAGAACTATTTTCATCCTTGCTCACGGGGGGGAAAAGCAGGAATTTTCACACCACAACCTGCTGTTACCTCTACTTTGGATGCTGCTGCTGCACTGCAGCCTGAGGGCAAAGCTGGGTACATTTCTAGGCAATAGCAATTACATATCCTTTTGCACAAAACTACATTGTTATTCTTTGAGAACTGTTTCCTGTAGGTTTGCATTGTATTGCCTTGTCTTAATGTACACCATATTGTATTGGAAAGCAATCTATCATATTAAAATAAGTTGTATTGTCAAGTACAGCACAACATATTGACAAAACATGGTATCATACTGTGATTGTAGATTGTTTCATATGAAAGTCTCATATGCACTTACAAAATTCTTAATATACTTTTTGTTTTGCATTTGCAAACTTTACAAACACATCAGACATAGTATATTTGACTATACATTAGCTAACTGTTTAAAATTTGCATTTTTTCAATGAGGGAGGGTAATGAAGTTTTAAATCTAACTAAACGCAGTTCATCCATTTTGATATAGTATTAAATATTTTGGTGAAATTGCAGGTTGAGTCCTTATAAGCACTACTGCATTACAACTGCTACATGAATAATATACGTCTTTATTAAGATGGAAATGCCCTTTTGAGTAATCATTGCTTTTGTAAAATGTGCCAAAAATGCATAAATCAGTTGCTTTTACAGCATTCTGAAGAGCTAATTGTTGTTATTGTGTGTCCCCCAATGTGTCCTGAGTTTAAGGATATGCCTGAAAAGAAAGGTGCAGTTTCAAAAGCCACTATGAGTAAACAGATTTTTGTACATAACATAATGGTTTAAAGTTTAGTGAATACAGACTATAATCCTTAATGTACCAGCTATGC
>NC_050074.1:101288781-101321281 GCF_009764565.3 Dermochelys coriacea | reverse complement strand
TCACCCTATCCTCCTAACTCAAGCAACACCCCAAAAAAGAGGGATCAGATTAAAAGCAGGAATCAAGTTACACTTGCTATAATCTATTTTGGACTAGTGCCAAGGTTCTAATTCCTTGCTCCCCTCAGAGATAGGAACAGAAGGTGAATCCCACTGGAAATGTGAGATGCCCGGATTTCCTCTTACATATAAAGCATCTGGGTGAGATTTGCATGGTACAGGAGCATGTTAGTGGTAAGCCATCAGGGATCCAGTTTCCACTCTATAGAATGATCTGTGCCAGCCCCAGGGTGAATTACAGCAGCCTATGGACTGCTTTAACTTGTGCCAGCTGGCTGTGGTCCCCAAAGGATCATATTTCAGCTGAGAATTGGTGGCATGTCCTTTTCCACCTGAATATGCACTCTACTTCAGGGGGAAGTTGGCATAGGAGTGGACTTTACACCAGCACAGCAGTGTGCCTCTCCCTCATTCTCTGAGGGAAATCTCAGCTGGCCAGCTACAGACAGTCTCGCTATTTCGTACCACTTGAGTAGCACAAAAGAGCTGGATCAGGAGGAGTATGTTTGGCCCTTTAGATTTGAAAGGTATATGACTTTAGCATCAGAACACCCTGATTTATAGAAAAGCTAATTTAAATATCTTTGCATTTTTTACAGTTTATTATTGCTGTTTATACTGTCACTCCAAGACCTGTAGGTAGTAACTAATATAGATTTTATGGATGGAAAGATATCAAAAAGAATATCAATAATTTAAAAAATAACTTAATTAAAGTGTGATGTAAGCAGAACACATGATGGTGTGGTGATGTATAAAAATGTTATTGATGCTCATTGGAAATGTCCTGCATAATTCACTTGTGGCGTTGCCGGTTGTGAATAAGATTAGTCAAATTTTTATACCACCATGTACTACATATGGTCTACATCTAAGTTTTAAAAAATAATTTAACAACCTATATAATATCCATTACCCTAGCTCCTTTCCATCATCAGCTTTTTTTAATCCATTTGCCTTCCATTTCTGTTCAAGAGCTTGATCCTGCAAAGTACTGAATGTTGAGGGCAATTAGCACCCTGCAGCTTTGAGATCCAAGTTCATATTCTTTCTTCTAGAGTACTTAAATAAGCATAGTTTGAGCCTTATAAAGGAAAAACTGCAAAGTGGAATAGAAAATGAATCAGTGTAATGTTTTGCATCTATTCATACAGATTAAGAAAACTGTACCAAATAATCTTGAATCTAAAATGTTCAGCATCTTGAAAGATGTACTTTTTAGTACCTCATTTCTTTTCACAGTTGCATCACTGCATTTGAAATACTATCCCGTTACTAAAACAAATGTTGTAAGATTAAAGATGATGTACTGAATTTTTTATGATGTGCATTTCAAGGATGATATATAAACACCAGTAATAAAAAAACATTGCATTTATGTACTTGTCTACATTATCAGTATGTTATGTAATTTTTCATGTACATATTTTAAAACCCTTGACATTCTACTATGAATGATACAAAGGAAAAGGTATAAAACAGTTTTGCAAATTGTTTAGGGTGCAAATTAAATGTATACTGGTATAGGTTTTAAATATACAAAATCAATCTCAGATTGATTTGCTGTTAAATAATTATTATCATAATAATCTTGTATAGTATTTTTTATGAGACGTTCTCAAAAAAAGTATAATTATATATGGGAAACTGAAGCACAAAGAAGTGAAGTGACTTGTCCAAAGTCACTGAGCAGACCAGTGACAGAACTGGGTCTAGAATCCAGCTTTCCTGAGTCCCAATCTAGTGCTCTATACGCTAGCCAACACTGCCTTCCTTAGTTGTTAAAGTGATAGCAAAGGGATACCTGGCAAATGTTCCATTTTGTAAAACTGCAACTCTGTTCTCTTTATGTATTTTAGCTATTTGTAATGCACCCATTGCTATAGCACTTAGCTCCTATACAAAACTGTCAGTATTATCCTTACTGTATGAATATTATTTTTTCCTTTTGTAAAGTTATTTTCAGCATAACCAAATATTCATAATTCAATACCTATTTTGGTTATGCTACTCTGCTATTGAATGCTCATGAGCTTCTGTATGCAAACCTTTCCTTTGAGCTTTGGAGAAACACTGACAAAATATATATATGGGTATGTATATCCCAGGACCTGAAACATGATCTTCCTTTTTTCCCATGTGGAATTGTGTTGACTCGTGTCTACACAGATGCATTGCTTTGCAGGACCAGGACCTATGTGAGCCTTTTGTTTTTTATACTATGATCCAGATCCTGCCCTGGTTTAGAACAGCTTTGCAGTGCTTTCACTGTGCAAAGGTGTCCTAAAGTTGTAGATACTGGAAGATTCTCCATCTGCAGGAGGAATTCTAAAGTGACATAGAGGTACTGTAACAGATGCTGTGTCCACCACTTCCCAACCACTGACACAAAGGGCATGGATCAGCAATCCCCGAGAGGGGTGGGGTTATTTGGCAGCAAACAAAGATTGCTTTAGTCTTCAGGGTGCTCTAGTTTATGCTAGGGACCAGCGCAGCACATACATGACCCCTGGATTGGGGATCATAAGGATCTTTTAAAATTGCCTTTGTCTCCCCCTCTCCTCTGCTATGCTGAGTGCTTCTCATTGGCAACTCAGAATCTTGGTGGGGGCGGGGGTCTCTCATGCATGCACATTTTCTTCCCTGACTTGATCAATAACTGTGAAGAGTTCAATAGGGTTGCATGGGATCTAGCTGAGGGCAAAATTTGCCCCCTTTGCTCTCTCTCTTTCCTCCTCCTCACAACTCATAAACCACTTCAAAGATACCTTCACATATGTGTATCATTTATGCATGATTTATGTATCTCTATTCAAAAAAAAAACCACAGGATATATTTGTATTTAAAATGAACATGCTTCTCCATCTTCATATAGTCTCGTCTTCACTGCCAAGGAGTATGCAATCCTAAGAAAGGGACAGAGGCAGCTGAAAAACATGCTTTACCATCTTCCAAAATGCAGATTTTGGCAATAGCAGGGTATGTAATTTAGGGCCGCCCAATGAGAGTCGTTAACAAATCCGCTAACAAGTTATATGGGGTTTCTGGGCCCATTTACTCTGTTGTTTAATTTGAAAAGTTGTTACCATGAGAACAAGATTGTTTTTGTGCTGACTCTGAGATACAGAACACCTGTTAAACCCTCTCATATCAGCAGTCAGGATTCTCATATAAGAAATGCAGTTTTATTTGGCACTGGACAAGACAGTGACCACTAACAACTGAAGGCATGTGCCACTGGTATCTGCAGAACACTCAGCAACATGACAATAATTGACTTTTGCACTCTTAACACACTGTAAATTTTTGCTTCGCCTGTTTGTTTCAGCAGAAGAAGATCACATCACTTACAATTAATTTCTTAACGAGGAACTGGACTCCTTTGATTACATTTGTCTGAACTCTTCTTACATTTTTAAGACCAAGAGTACTTGTGGCACCTTAGAGACTAACAAATTTATTTGAGCATAAGCTTTCGTGAGCTACAGCTCACTTCATCGGATGCATTTGGTGGAAAATACAGTGGAGATGTAAATACACATAGAGAACATGAACTGTAAGAAGTGTGTACGATAAAACCCATTGTTTCATGTTCTCTGTGTGTGTATATAAATCTCCCCACTGTATTTTCCACCAAATGCATCCGATGAAGTGAGCTGTAGCTCACGAAAGCTTATGCTCTAATAAATTTGTTAGTCTCTAAGGTGCCACAAGTACTCCTTTTCTTTTTGCGAATACAGACTAACACGGCTGCTACTCTGAAACCATTTTTAAGACCATGATTCTTGTGAAAGGGAAGCCCTCTCTTCTTCATGGTATGTTTCACTCTGACAAAGGAGGATCATCTCTTGAGTGAGATGGTAGTTCAGCCTCTATGGCTCAGTCATCCCTTTTCCTCGTGACACTGCCAAGAGTGATATTTGTGACAGCAACATTTGTGACCTGTTCACTGGGAACTTGCCTGAAACCACCAACTCATTTCATGAAGACCACCAAAATGCTATCTGATTGTGAGGATTTTTGGTTGCTAACAGTCTAAGCTTTATTTTGGCCACTGGCTTGTGAATGAGACTTCATAACCCATTATCTATCACTGAGCTGTCTGGTTGTGTGTTTGAGTCTGTGGTATTGAAGTGCAGGGAGGGCAGAGCAATGGAATTTTTCTCAGAGAACATGCAATATGTTTTACATGGCTTTTACTTGTTCTTTGGGAGGAGACCTTTGCCTCCTCTTTAAGAACCCTGACAATCTCTCCATGTCCCCCTCTTTTTAATCCTTATCTCTGTACTCAAAACCATATGTTTATTTTTCCTGCTCAGAACTAGGTTAGTTTCCTCTTCGGAGCCTACCAGTGTCACTACTTAACTGCCCAGAGGTGTGAGTACTGAGTGATAAACACTCCTTTCGTACAAGGTCTGAGTGTACTGTGTCCACTGCATTCCCAGCCTGCATCCATCCAATGAGCGAGAAATCAGTCCTGGACTTGGCAACTGATATTCCCATGTACTAATACAAGAAATGGCCACTTAATATTTGAATCCAGGTCACCAGTAATTTAATGACATATTAGTAGCCATCCTAACCCCTCTGTCCTTGGTGGGCCTACCCATGTCTGGTTTCTTTGGTCACTGATTGGTGAATGGTAAAAGTGACTGGTATTGTAGGCTATTCTCCTGAGCTAAAGGCTGTCTTCCCACATCTGCTGCTCTCATATTCTGTTATAAGAGCTAGGGGACAGGGCGAGCCTATAGCAACCACAGACAAATCAGAGATGGATGTGGAGCCTGACTCTGTGCCAGCACTTGCTCCTGCACGGTGCCCAGGCCTTACTGGCACCCAGCCAGGGCCTGCTAGGGTGGGATTTACATTTCTGACCAGAGAACCACAAGAACTACAATTCATAATAATCTCAAGAAAAGACAGACAAATGATTCAGAAACCTTATTTTTGTATGTGAATGTATTTTGCAGGTTCCGATTATAATACCATGCCACAGAGTGATTTGCAGCAGTGGACAGACTGGCAACTATGGAGGAGGAACTCATCTGAAACAGTGGCTTTTGTCACATGAGAAGCATCAGAAAGAAAAGTTAGCATATTGATGCAGTTCAGCCACAGCTGTTATACAGCCAAAACACATAACCAAAGATACTTGGCTTATAACAAGCTTTCAGAACACACAGTAGAATTCAGGAAAATGGTAAATATTTGAGTGACATATAAATATAATACAACATCCGAAGTGAAATGTGTGGTGGCACTACTATATTAAAAAAGCTGGATGTGTCCTAGGGGACGCAGCTTGTATGCCCTTTCTTGTTTTTACATTTTACAGCAGAATGAGTACAGCGGACTGGTGCCTGTTGTGCATGTATTTTGTTCCCATCTCCAGTCCTGTTTTGTTCTATTTTTAATGTCCATTAAAGCAAGGATAAGGGAGTAGGAGGGGCATGGCAAATGTTAGGTGCAACTGCCCCTCTAAGGAAGCATCTGGCTCACAGAGGGGACAGCCGGCAGTCTGAAGCCTTTGCGTGTTTCTGAGAGCAAAATGAAATGCAAAAGCTTCAGCACACACCTCCCTGTTCCTGCCTAGCTTTGTATTTGTCCAGATTGAAAAGCT
Organism: Dermochelys coriacea; assembly: GCF_009764565.3. NCBI lineage: Eukaryota > Metazoa > Chordata > Testudines > Dermochelyidae > Dermochelys > Dermochelys coriacea. The sequence continues at coordinate 101,315,600 of NC_050074.1, read as the reverse complement.
TGTACCTCTGCCAGGATTGTTGCTCAAGATTCTCCTGTTTTTCTTTGATGTTTGAACTGTTGAAATGATGTTTTACGTAAACAGTTGTTAATTAAACACATTGAGAATCATTCAAAAGGAAATGGCTATTGAATTGCCTATTCACAGCTTTTCTTTTCAAATTGTTTGAGATGCTTAGAAGATATGAATAAAAATTATTCTGCCTTTATTAACATTGCAGTAAGTAGACAGAAAAGTAGATGCTGGTGAATTATTTTATGCCAAATAAAGAGCTTTTTTTCAAATTAAGCAGTTGAGTTACCATAGTTTTCTCAAAAATTTAAAATTGTTATATATTGTGATTATTACTTATTTTATTTAGCTTTCATGTGCATTATACAATACTCTGAGTAGTTAGGGAAAAAGCTTTTTTTTCATGTAGGTTATCCATAGAAAATATAGGCAGTGAAAGGATATTGAAGCTAAAATTTCTGATTACTTAAAAAGGATTCCATGAAAGTAAAATATTACAAACTACCAAGAGCTGAAATTTTCAGTCTGGGAGTCATAAATTATAACATGGAAATACTGATTTTATGGGTTTTTTTTCATATTCTTGTAGGTGTCTCTTTAGAAAGCTCATTGCTAACAAAGAAATTACTGTATTATATTACAATGTATTACTTTGTTAATCCAGCATTATTGATATCTTTTTAATAAAGTTATGTTGTGCATGTACATGTTTCTGTGTGTATGTGTGTAAATAAAATGCAGTACATGATATATGGAGAAAATAAACTATACCCAACTGTACAATATAAGGCTGTATTTTTATCAAGGGTTTCTGGTGGCAATATAAACCAAGAAAGCAAAGCTCAAGTGGTTTGTACATGTCACCAGAACCCTGAGACAAAAATATAGCCTTATAATATGTACAGTTTGGGTGTATTTTATCTTTTATAATATGTGGATACCAAAAAGCGAACACAATGTAAACTTTAAACTTTTTCAAATATTACATCACTTGCTGCTCATCTGTAGATATTTACATTTGTTTTGCCATAAATTTGTCATCCTTCTTCTGAAATAGTAAATGTGAATGTCACGAAGACACTATCATTGAGTACAGTAACTGTAAATCATTTAAAGTGTAGAGGAACAGATTTTTAGCAAAACCTCAACCCATCCTCCAGTTTTGTACTTTAACTTCCATGCACAAATATTTTCAGGTACAATTTTGTGTCCACAACCTTTTGTAGATGCAATTTATATCTTTAGACTGTCTAAGTACTTGATTGTACTCGAGTACTTAAACATCTTAATGGCATCAGCTGGACCACTGTTATGACCACTAGTTTGTGATAATAAAATTGAGAACCAGGAAAGTGTTAAAATTTATGTGTCTATCATAACATATCAAGAACTAAAATTCATAATTTCATACTGTAAAACATAAGGCTATAAAAAAGAAACTATATTTGGTATACAAGTTGTTTGCCAACATGTGTTTAAGAATACAATTATAAAATAAGTATATTTGATCCTGATACTTTATTTTGCTTTTTCCCTTTTGTGGAAAATTTTTACTTATCTAGACGATAAGTGAAAATTAGGTTGAAAAATATTGCAGGGATATAGCAGCATGCCATTAGTTTCAGCTGTACAGAAAGGAGCTTTAGAATGATGATAGAAATTCACTTATAATAAGCATACAGTTTTGTTGTCTGAGCAGCGTACATTTATGAGCTTGCATACTGATGTTTATTTTTGTGTTGTAGGCCAAGCTACATATTCTTTGTCTACATGTTTTCCAATAGAGGGCACTACAGCTTAGAAGAATTAGATGCATATGTTTTACAATGTGCTTAGACCCTCATTCACCACTTTTTTTTCCTACTGTTTAAGAATGAATTTGAAAATGAACAGCAGAGTTGAAATCTCTGAGCTGCCCTATTTGCAATGCTTCAGACAGTCTGCCTCAGGAATTAGCTGTCTAGTGTTATTACAGTCCTGCATTCTGCATCCTATGTATGTATTGTGAAAGGTGCTGTAGTTAGATAGTAAGATGAAGAATGGCCTTTCTTTGCCAGTGATTTCAGAGATTGCTAATGATGCCCAAACTTCAGACTGTTATGACCACTAATGAAGGGCACTATGACACTAGAACCTCTAAGGGTTCTGTTTTAAGGAGGGGAATCCACATTTCTGCTTAGGTATACTGTTAGCATTCTTCTTCTTTGTGTAAATAATGCTGACTTACTTGTATGATGTCTTGATTCTTTGCAGTACTCTGGGAAGATGACCCTCTACGATAAAATACTTAGAACAACACAAATGAGCTATTGAGAATTTTCACACACTGAGTCTACACATCAGGCAGTTACATTAGGACTCTTCTATATAAGCGACAAAACATATGTGTTGATTACCAGTGTTTCTGAATTATCAGAAGCAACTTTAAAAATAATGTATCAGAAAAAAACAAAAACAAGGAAGACTGGGGTTTCGTTTTGGCCTGTGTCTGTTGTGTCACAGCAATATAAAACCAGTTTTCTGTTTTCTGTCTCTGAAGGTTTTCTCTGCCTTGTCGTAACAGTCTTGATATATGCCCTGAAGTTTCCACTAAAGAAGGCAACAGCATGGTTCAAACTGGCATTGTTTTGTACAGCTCTGTGTACTGCTATGAGAAGCCAGTAGAAATTAACATAAAAAACAATCACTTGGAGTAGCCTAAAGCCTATTCTGGCTAGAGGTCATAGCATAGTTTATGAAAATATAGAACTAAAGAAAAAGTATTTAAAAAAATCCAAATAAAAAAAAGACTAGAAACAAGAAAGCTATGTTCTTTTTACTTGGAATTGGGTTCCACTGACCTATCAAGTTTCCTCCCATTCAGCCTTGCAGTGCTTTGAACTGCTGACATTGAGACACTGTGCAGCCAGGCACGACAGCTGGCTCTGCAGCATCTAATACCAACACATGCTGTTTTAGCCCATTTCCAGAGACTAAGATAATGAAAGATTCAAAAATAATATTTGTTTTGGCGGAACTACATTTATAATGAAATAGATGCCCTTGACCATGGGAGAAACTGAATTTTGCAATGGGTCATTTTTTTCCTCCATAGAAAACATCGTCTACAGCAAACCTAAACCCAACAGAAATATTTTAGAAGAAATATGTTGTGCTTCCTGCATCAGATATACAATAAAATTGCATCTACACTAGTTGTTCTGTTTTATGCCCAAATGAAAAATGCAGATTACATCCTATGTATCAGTACCAAATGGTAAAGGGCCTCAGGCTTAAAGATTGTTACAGATCACTTTCATGCAAGCACACTTTTTGAAGTAATGAGCTCATACTGTAAGCATCTTAAACACTAAACCAATTCATTGTAGTTATAAGGACATTTTTAGATCTATGCCCAAATTCTGTTCTCCCTGTTCATGCAAGCAGACCCATGGGAATTAGTGAAACTTCTTGTCTTGGTCAGATGAGAAGGATTTGGCCTATATAGTGTCTCTTTAATTCTTCTTCAATAATTGCCAGATACCAAATTATACTATGTTCACTTCCATATTCTTTAATTGGTACTTGAAGTTAATTTTACAACATATCTACTTAATAATGAACTGTGGACATGCCAGATGAACAATATTATTGTTGTCCATATGATCCAGATGTTAAGTTATAAACATGCTAAAAACTGAATAGCAACATCAAACTACTGTTATTTATAAATATTACCAGACATTTATGCTTTATCATATTTCACAATGTTTTACCAAATTTAAAATTTGATAATCCTGACAATTTGATTGTGCTGGATGTGATGTACACTGTAGATACATTTTGTATTAAGTTGTATATTCTGTATTTATTTGAGTGTGCTCATTGTGAAAGGTAGTATTTCAGGACTTATTTTCCTTTTTAAAAAATGCTGTACAAGAATAAAATCTATAAAAAGAGATTACTTAAAAACTTAAAGCCCACTAATCCAATGGGAGTCCTGTACGATTTATGTATTATCTCAAGAGTAATTGCTCAGTAACAATCTTATAGGAATGTAAAGATCCTAGAAGAATTGCATTTCCAGATTTAATTGTAATTCCTTTTATATTTTTATAGAAATTATATAGAATTGTATTTTAAAAGCTTCTCTTTAATACTCTTTTCCTCTTGTTCAGTCACTGTAAACCTCCTTTTCTGTTTTACTGTGACTTGCTTTGAAAACAGTGGAAAATATTACTGACAGTACATTCAGTTGCTATTAAAGTAGGCAGGATATTTCAGTTACACTGATGTGCAAATCGGTCATACCATCTTTATAGCTCGTCAAAGACTGTGTGCTATTTCTGTTTCAAATAACATACATAGAGTATGAGTAATAAATATGCTTAATACAGGATGTGAAAAAGTAGGAGTTTTTTTCCAATTTTTTCCCACAGATTGTTCCGGAAGGCCTACCATAATAAAAACTTCCCCCATCCCATATTCTTAGTAGTTTTAATGTTTTGTGGTTCTTCATACTAATGCATTTTGTTCACTTTTTTTTTCATTGTTCACTATTCTTCAGCACAGGAGAACATTTTATTACACTGAGAGGTTTTAGGATATAAAATAGTTTGCCTTTAAAAATCTTGATCTTGCTTGTTGGTGAGTGGGTGTTTTTTGTTTCCGTTAGTTGTTTTTTCCCCGTTTAGTGGGCTTTTGATTAAAAAGTTGGTGTTTAAGAAGCTGAAGTTAACAACAGTTTTATTCTTTATCAATGTTGGAAACATGAAGGTTTAAAATGAGCTCTGTACAGAATGCTGATCCAGAACAGTCTCTGGTCTGTGTGAAGTAATGTGTAGGTGGCAGTTAAAAGCTGAGGCCAGAGACTGGAGAAACTGCAGGTACTGATGTGTCTTTAAGTGACTAAGGGAAGTAGTCCAAAGTCTTCTGGACCAAGTGGCACCAGCTGCAGACAGATGGGGAATGTCTGGGCTCCATCACCCTCAAGTCTGCTCAGACAAGGATCTATATATTAGGGTGGAAGAGTGGATAAGAAAGTAAGAAATGGTAGCTGTGTGGTAAGGTGAAAATTGACGTGAGCACAGTATACTTGACAGTGCCTTTGATTGATGAAAGGATATTGTTAACAAGCCTTTAAAGTTTCTCATTAATGTTTTTTCATTGAAAAAAGCCACAAGAAAAAAATTCCACATGGACAGTAATTAAGATCGATCCCATACAGTATGTTTAGTTATCAATTTTTAAAACCTCTTTAAGGACCTTATTTAGTTATTTTAAACCGTTCTTTTTATTTGTTGCAGTGAACAGTCCTTGAGAGCTACAAAATTGTGTTACGAACACTGCAAAAACTAATAATAATAAAAAATACCAAAGCCCATTTAGTTGTGTTTTAAAGGCTTTGCATACGTAAGTTTGAATTGGAAATACAGAAAACCAGACAACAGTAGGCCAGATTCACTGGAACTCTTGTCTGCTTTGAGTCATCAGAGCAGCACAAAGGAGGCAGAATGTAGCAGTGAATCTGGTCTAGTATCTGTAATGTGTAAAGTATGTTGCTTGAACTATGACACTATCCTTCTTTACTTTGTGAAATTATCACTGTTGTTTTTTGTTTACCTGGAAGTACAGTGAGGTAATGAAAGTAGTTGGGAGTTGTACATCCTTTTCTCACTGATGAGGCATCAATCCACTATCCTAAATTCTATGGGAGTTCGATTCATGGGAGCACTTGGTCTCTGCATGGCACTTGGCCATATCCCAGACTAACACAAATTGAAGTTAAAGAGTGGCTGAAAAGGCCAATATTTAATTAAAACAACCATACCATTAACTCCAAAAGTGATATATTTATAATCATTGAAAAGTGGAAGCCCCTTCATCACCTGCATTCACCCCATTTTGTTACTTGTCTAGTAAAAAGTAGCCTTGTAATAATAATTTTCACTTTCCAATGAGTACCAAGATTACTTCATTCAAAATATAAAATCAGTTAAAACTGGCCATTTCTGTAGTTCTTTAACTTCAGTTTGTGCTTGCTCTCCTTGGAGAGTGCCCTCAGCACAGCTCCTCTACGTTATCATTAAGAGTGAACTACTACATTTAAAGGGGAGGGGATATTGTGTTTGGTCAAGGAGATAGAGGGAAGGGAACAAATTTTTTTTTTTTAAATCCAGATGAATTTGACTCAAATTTTAAAAAACCTATCTGGCTGTAAAAAGTACCATTGTGCTTACAATGTGTGATGTTTTGAAATGGTGGTGTTTTAATTTGTTTGGTTTTGCTGTGGCTACTGAGATAATGGATAGTTTGACACACACAGATCATGGCCAACATTTTAAAAAATGAAACCTAAAACTAGGCCCTTAAATCCATATTTAGGTATTTAGGATAGATTTTCAAATGTGTTGAGCTTTTGAAAATATCTAACCATAGATTTATTTATTTTTGAATGCTGGACTGTTCTTTTTTGGAAGATGATAGGCAACTAAAAGTCTTGCTAAATACTACAAAAATCTGAAATACAATAAAATCACCCTCCATAATGTCCAAAGGAGTCAAATACTATAATCTCATTAGAATGAGGTAATGGTAAACAACGTTTGATTACAAGGACATCTAATATTTACTAATAGATCAAACATTATTACTTATGAGGTTGGAGTAACACTTTGCTCCCAAAGTGTCTGCATCTTGGTTGTAGTTCGTTGTAAAGTACGTTAGGATTATTTGGAATGAAAAGCAGTATGTAATATAATCTACTGTGTTATTAAATTAATATTTGGTGTTAGAGCTTCTATTCTGCAGTAAGGTAAGATCATCAACCTCCTTTTTAATAATATAATACCTGACCAAACAGTACTTAAATGCACGCTTCCAGAAATGACGTCTTTTGCATTAATTCACTTGAACAGTTATACTTTGGCTTAGTATATTTCATAACATCTTCCTAAATCAGTGGTAAGAACTTGCTGCTCCTAGCGGAATTAGAGGAGCTGGACTAGAGTCATGAGCTTGTTTGCTGCTGAGCAAACGCCAGGGACTAGCTTGCATGAGGAGAGAGCAAGCTGGGAAATTTGAGCAACTGAAGTAGAGAAGAGGTGATCTGACATACACCACACTCACAGGAAAATATTGGAAAATATTGTATTGTAAGTAGGAAAACTACATATTTGGGGACTGTATGCTTGTTCCTAACTTTCTGAAAGAAAAGATCTGATCTGAGGCAAAAGCCTATCTGTCTATTTCTCCTTACTTTTATCCAGATACTTCTCTTCCTCCTAAGTTTTCTAGTCAGGTGATCACATGACAACTATCGCTGCATTTATGAGGACATAACCAGCACATAAGATACAACATACAGAAATGTGGTGGCCACAGATTTAGATTTCACTAAACAAGTGAAAGTGGTGGGGTTTAATAAACAGGATCCCAAACTGGTAGATATTGGTCTTATGCAGTTTCCTAAGATGACCCAACCAAATACATAAGGCATGACTACCCAGGCATACTTCCACCACCATCCAGACCAATAATAGGAATTTGGTCTAATGTTTCAAAATGATCTGGTTTAGGTTCCAGACTAATGGGGCTTCAATTTGTATCAGACATTAAAAGTCCTGTCTATACCATTGCATACCACAGCCTAATGCCTTATGGCTCTATGCTTGGGTATGACTCCCCAAGCTAGCCCATGCTGCTGTAATGATCCTCACTGGACACACATGCATAACAAATAAAATATGCTCCCACATAAGCATCCTTCCTGGTTGCCTCCAGGGAGGTGAAAACCCAAAATCCACCTAGCCAGTTGCTTGAAGAGGGGAATTCCTTCCTGGCATCAGTCAGCAATCCACTAGTAGTGATGATAAACCCCAAACTCTTCAGGAAACCAGTCCTAACACCACCAATGCCCAAAAATCATAGGCAGGGGTGGGGGACATTGGACAGGAAAAGAAAGGGTTCCAAAAGGCAGTCCAGCTTAACATGGTCTCAAAATTACAGCAGTTATATTTGGGTGCCAAAGTACAGTACAGCCTAAATTTAAGCTCTGCCCACTTTAAATGTTAGCTAATGTTCCTACATCCTGAGTATTCATGCAAGAGAAAGGGATTTCTTTTCACTTTTTATTGTTATGCAATAAACTTAAAATGAATATTTCTATCAGTGTGATGCATCATGGGCTGCTGAAACTGTGGAAGACATCCTTTTATGGTCACTTGACTGATGCCTATAACATTGCCTGCCACTCTCTGAAATGATCCAGTGCCTAAGCAGATAGTTCAGTTGTTGTAAGACTGGAATAAAATCAATGTGCCTGAGGCTGCTCTCCTGATAGTATCCATCCAGATCCCTGAGATGGCCCTTCCATCCAAATTTAGTGCCAAGGGAATTGTTCATTTGTCTAAAGACTTTCTATCATTTACTTTCCTCAGCATACTATAAGCTACCACTTGGATTTAAAATATCAGCAGTTAGCTGATTTTTGTATGATTGCATGATATCTTCACTGAGAGAGTAAGATGACATGTAGTTTCTATGGAGCCTCTGTGTTCCATTCTCAGTGCATCCATTTATCTTTTCTTCTCACTATTTTCCTCTGTATGTCTGGTGGCAGAATGGAGCAGAGATCTGTGTATGTGTGTGTGTGTGTATATATATATATATATATATATATATATATATATATATACAGCTGCCTGTGATCTACCTTGAAATTGATGAAGGGCTGGAGTTGTTGGTTTGTCAATTACCCTGCAGGCTCTTCTGATTTTTTTTAGATTCTCATTTTATGTAAGTATTTGTGTCCAACAATATATGTGTTTGATATAAAGGACAAGAGCCAGATTCATTGGCTCAGTAAGTCAGTCGTGTGCCACAAAGCAGATTTAAATCTCTTTAACTGTCTACTTGTAGGTTCCCTCCATGTTAGTTAAACACTGAGAGGCATACGGATTGCGTAGCAGCTATTATACCAATCCCTATCAGTCCCTTCCCAACATTAGGGGCCACAATCTCGTGCTATACATCCCATAGAGTTGATCAAATCTACTTCATATATAATATAAAAGTGGTATATATAATATAAAGTGTACAGTCTCATCTAGCAATGGGATTTAGATTTCTAAGTGCCTAAATCATTTTTGAAAATGAAATTTAGGTGCCCAAATCAGTTAGGCATTGCACCACCAAGCACAGCAATGCCTAAATATCTTTACAAATCTGGGTCTAAGTCACATTGTACATATTCTGAAATTCTAACTCAGACAAAGCCTGCATGGAAGTGAGTAAGTCTTGACTGATCAAGACATTCTGGGTTTAGCCTGCTGTTTTTAATACATTTAAAATATATTTTACAAGGGTATAAATCTATTTTATAAATATTAAAACCAGCTCTATAGTTTCTATGTCACATAAAGAAATGGGAAATGTTTGCCCACAAGAGTTGCGGATTATAGTGGGTTGCATAGTTGTAAATGTTAATTTTCTTCATTGCTGGGTTGCAGGAGGAGACATGGGGGTGGAAAGCCTCTCAGGATTGTCTACACAGCATTTTGGAGCAAGCCTCCCAGTCCAGCTGACAGACTCACGTTAACGAGACTTGCGTTAGCGCTCTAAAATAACTGTAGATAGCACTTTGAATCAACCCCCTCCCTAGGCTTTAGAGCCTAACCTCCAGCCCAAGCCTCAACTTCAAAGCACAGTCTATACTGTTATTTTTAGAGCTATCTCAAGCCTATCAGTTCAGGCTGGGAGGACTCACTCCAGCATGCTGTGTAGACATGTCCTCAGTGACCAGAGCCAAGAAAGTATTTGCTGAGAAGGTCATGATAGCCACTCAGCCCATCTACTTGACAGAACTACTGTATAATGGCAGTTTGCAGGTTGTTGCAGTCGTGTTAGACCCAATATATTAGAGACATGGTGGCTGATATAATATCTTTTATTGGACAAACTTCTGTTGATGAAAGAGACAAGCTTTCAAGCTACACAGAGCTCTTCTTCAGACGTGTTTGTATAATAGCAGGGCACTTACCTCAAATCATAGGTTGTGAAAACAGACATTTCCATTCCAATTACTCAGATAACCAACTGTTCTTTTGTGCTACTTTTTATGTAAGTGAAACGGTTGTCTAGAAATCTGACTGGCTGTTGTCCTATTCCCAGTAGAATTATGAGGTTTTTGACACGCGTTGGGAGTAGCTGGAGAATGACTATTGGTTGTGATGTGTGCTTTGTGCATGTGATTAGTCAAAGGTAATATTCATCTCCCAAAGCCCACTATGATTTTGTCAGCTCAATCTTGCAGTATCCCTGCTATGAGTCCTGTTCCTACTGATCCTGCTCCACAAAATACTTTTCAGTACCCCTCTTTTTCCTACTAATTGAATAAGGAAATATTCTTGCACTAAAGTTTTCTTGGCCTCTTTTAGTTGCCTGACAACATTTTATTTTCGATCACCTGAACAAGTCTATATAGACCATTTGTACTTGAGACCTCAGGGGTCGAAACATTTCTCACACTTACCACATCATTCTACACTCCCCTCTGCTCTGTCAATGATGCCGTGTGTATCCATGTCTTCCACAGTCAGGTTTCCATTATAAGCCTTCTTTTAAAATGCTTTCTGACTTTTCTAATGAAAAGGATTTTTTTATGAAAACATAAAGTAGTTTATACTATGTATAAGATTGAGAATCACGAGTGATTCTATTAGGTCAGTTTTCTGTATTTATGCATTCAGTATATTAGGTGAGAGTCTGTGCTGTTAGCCCTCCCAGTCTTGGGCTATTCCAGGAGCTGGAAAGGCTCCCAGCATAATTTAGACAGCCCTAAAGGCCTGGCTTCCCTATGGGCTGCAGTGCTGCCGTGTTGCCCCTCATATGTACCCTCTGCAAGAGCTTGTGAGGAGGGGATCCTAGGGAGGCAGCCTTATGGTTGTCTTCTGCACTGCCTGCACCAAAGGAATCCTCTCATGGCTGTCACCAGGTCTTTGGGACCCTTTTATACTGCTCCACCCCTTTTACACAGCATAAAGAGGCCCAGGCAAAGGTAAAGATCTCAATCTTAGGTTCTTTATAGAGTTTACTATTCAAAACTAGAGATGATCTTGAGCCCAAACCCTGGATCTGAACTTTTGAGGAAGGATCTGGATCTAAATATTGTGACTCAGGCCCATCTGTATTCAAGACACATTTTTAACAAGATAACTACTCAATTATTAAGGAAAACATAATTACTTATCGTCTTAATCTACATTTCTTCCAGAAAAACTAGATGAAGATATTCCTATCACAGTCAAAAGAATAATTAACCTCAAACTTCATAGTGAATTTATTACACCCTTGTACAGTGGCTGTAAACATGGTTTATATAAAACCCTTTCATAGGATGAAAAATATTGTATGCTAAACGTCTGTGGATAGTAATCTTCAATGCCTCAACAAAGCAACTAATACAACAAAATCTATTGACTAATGAGTTTTATATCACACAGCATCAACTGTACTGAACTAAAAAATGCAAACAGAAAAGAGCAAGAATAATTCTAAAAGGGCCTTGTTTGGAATTATGGAAATATTAAACAACAACAATCCTGGAAAAAAGTTTATCAACACATGCACAGAGGCAAATTGTAGGGCATGCCCCACAGCCTGGAAAATCAGGTAAGGTGTTTGCACTGTGTTTGGTTCCTTTACCAAATATTTGAAAGCTGATTCTTGTCCATGTAGATTGATTGCCCTGATTTAATTTGTCTTTGTTGGGTGGTTAGCATAACCATTTTTAAGGCTGTCCTCCCATTGTTCTTCCCATCTCCCATAGAAGCTCTGCACAAAAGTGACCTTTCCTCTAGCTAAGAACAGGTAGATATGCCTGCTTCTCCCACTCCAAGTGTTAAGATGGAAGGCATTGCTTGAGAGCAATACGAGACATCCACCAGGAATTCTGCCCACTGCCCCTACAGTAATCCGAGCTCTTGCCAAGCCCCACATGGGTGCTCCTCAACAATTTAATTGTGGGACCCTACCCCTCAGCTAATTTTGCTTCTGCTTTAAACCTGAAACTAGCTGAGCTTAGTTTGAATAGATATGAGATTCTATTAAAAACTTGCTTCAGTCTTCAAAATAAGACACACTGCCTTCTCTCGGTACAGCCAAATATTTTAGATTGAGTTAATGCTCTTGTTTTGCTTTCATAATAAAATTGTCAAATCTTGAACATTTTAAGCTTGTAGGCACTGCAAGGGATTTGAACAAAATTCACCACTTTTTCTTTCAGATTCATCTGTGCCTTCTGGGTTCAGATGAACTTGACAATCAGAATAAAAGTCACTGGGAACCAAAAAAAGCTATGCAGCGTGGGGAAAATCATGTGAAATAAAATTGATAAGCTGTACACAGCTCTAGTCAGAACCAAAATTCAGATCACATCATAGCAGCATGTTATGCTATTATTTAGACAATGGTTTCATCCTTCAGTGAGATCCTCTTTATTTTAAATTCATGATTTACTACATACATAGAAAACAAGTTTACATTATACATATTGCCAATGTGTCTGTTAGTCCTTGAAGACACACATACCTGTCAAGAAACACATACTTAAGCAAAATGATAGTATTTAAAATTAAGACAAAGATGACTATCTAAGGAACTCCCCAGGAAGTTGTCTTTCACACAAGAGGAAAACAGAAGAGAAAGTTCAGATAGCTTTAAGTTAGAAAAGCTCTTATAAGCAACCAAGATATTAATATTGATGTATCCAAAACTAAGGCAAAGAGTATAGACCATGAAATGGCCAAGTTTAACTTTTTTTAGAAGACACAGTAAGTAATTACTCAAAGATCATCTGTTTCAAGGAGCTAAATTTTGAGCAGAAGACATTGGCTCCTGTGACAAGTCCAGGCCATTTTCAGGCAAATAAGATCCTCTGGCAGATCACTGGGAACGTAAGTCTGGATGGGTAGCATTGCCAACAGTGTAGAACTCCCAGCCAAAAACCTAATTTAACATTCTGGGGATCTGGTGTAGGTATTTAGATACAGAGTCATCTTGGGGCAGTAGTAAAGCTTATGGCATGTCACTTTTTTAATTTTGGGTGTTAAGAAATACACCCACCTAAACTGATTTTATTTAAAATACTATTTTAAGTTAATATTTTCTCCAGTAAAGCAATAGCTCTGTGAGATTTTGATTGAACTAATATTTGATTTAACTAACAATTAACTCACAGAGAGCCCAGATGAAGTATGTAACATTGGCATAAATTGGTCCTAAAGCATTCCCTTGATGCCATGCAGGCTCAAATATATCAAAGGCCTCGGAACCCAGCTGAGACACATAGAGCTGACTCACTACATCCTTCTGGGCCCAAATCTTTCTTCACTCACCTGAGAGTCAACACTAAAAACAGAAAACAAAAGATGACATCATATGCATATACGAATCACTTGCTTCTGCTATAAGTGTAATAATGGAAGCTGACACCACTTTTTAATTTTCTGATGCAACTAGATCAATGGAAGTTGCTTTAATAGCCACACTAATCCTGTGAGAATGGATGTACTGTTCTGGAGAATAGTACTTGAAGAGGAAAGTCTCATCCTCATGCATGCCCAGCAGTCTCAGAGCTGCTAGATAAAACATATATGGCAATATGCTCCTCCTCTAAGCAGCCACTGAATTACTGCTGCTATGACTAGGCTTAAGAGCAGGTCTGGTGATTCTTCCAACCGATCAGGTGGTGTAGCCAGTCAGGCGGCCTAGTACAGGACAGGTTCCCCCGTGTTGCAAGCTCGGATTCCTGACAGTCACCTCCCTTCAAGGACACCTCCTAGGGATGTCAGGGCCTAGTTTTTCAGGTCCGGGATACACAATATGTCCTGGGTGTCAGTGTTCTCTACTGGTTCCCAAGTCCACTCGTCAACATTGTAGCCTTCCCAGTTCACCCCTGCAGCGTTCCCCTAGGGTAGATGAAGTCCATGGACTGTTGTGGAGGTTGGAGTGGTCTGGGTCTGGGTCTGGGTTCTCAGGCTAGGTCTTTAAAAGTGAGATGTGAAAGACTGGGGAGATTTTCAAGGACTCGCTTAGCTGTAACTTGAAAGCCCACTGAGTTCCTCTGTTCTATAATCTTAAATGGGTCCAAGTACTTGTAGTCTAGTTTGGCAGATGAGTGGCTCAGTTTAAGGTTCTGGGCAGAGACACACACCTTGTCCCCTTCAGCTAGATGTGGGGCACCCTGGCAATCTTGCTTTACATAGTGTTTATAGGCTTCTTAGGCAGACTTCAAGTGTTCCTTGAGCCTCCCAATGCATATGGTGTACGTGGGAGGCTAAATTCAAGATGGTTGGTACTTTGCAGCTAATGTATAAGCATGGATTGAAACGGGGTGAAAGCCATAGTTTGCAAAGAATGGGCTATGTTAGGTTGAGGCGTGTGTTGCATTGTTATAAGCAAATTCAGCACAGCACAGCAGGGGAAGACAGTTCTCCTGGTGGTAACTGAAAAACTGTGAATATACTACTACAATATGTGATTGATTCTCTCTGTTTTCCCATTAGTTTGAAGGTGATAGGTGGATGAGATGAGGGACTCAGTGCCAAGGAATCTGAAAAATTGCTCTCAGAATCAGAACATGAATGGGGGACACCGGTCCAATACAATGCCCATTGGTAATCCATGATAGCAGAAAACTCAAAGAGCTGGGCTTGTTTAGCCTAACCAAAAGGAAGCTGAGGGAGATATGATTGCTCTCTGTAAATACATCAGAGGGATAAACATCAGGGAGAGAGAGGAGTTATTTAAGTTAAGCGCCAATGTGGACCCAAGAACAAATGGATATAAACTGGCCATCAACAAGTTTAGGCTTGAAATTAGACAAAGGTTTCTAACCTCAAAGAAGTGAAGTTCTGGAACAGCCTTCCAAGGGGAGAAGTCAGGGCAAAAAACATAATTGGCTTCAAAACTGAGCTTGATAAGTTTATGGAGGGGATGGTATGATGAGACTGCCTACAATGGCATGTAGTCAATCTGCAACTGTTAGCAGCAAATATCTCCAATGGCCAGTGATGGGACATTAGATAGGAGGGCTGAGTTACTACAGAGAATTCTTCCCAGATGTCTGGCTGGTGGGTCTTGCCCACATGCACAGGGTCTAATTGATCGTCATATTTGGAGTCAGGAAAGAATTTTCTCCTAGGTCAGATTGTCTGAGACCTTGGGGGTTTTTTGCCTTCCTCCGCAGCATGGAGCATGCGTCACATGCAGGTTTAAACTCGTGTAAATAGATTCTCTGTAACTTAAAGTCTTTAAATCATGATTTGAGGACTTCAGTAACTCAACCAGAGGTTAGGACTATATTACAGTAGTGGGTGGCTTGAGTCTGTGGCCTGCAATGTACAAGAAGTCAGATGAGATGATCATGAAAGACTGGCCTTAGTCTGAGTCTACAAGACATTTCCAGGAAAAGCTGAGCCATTTCCCAGACAGTAGAAACAGTACAGCACAGGATGAAGTGCACCATCTTTGTTAGGAAGTCAATAGCAGCCAGGATTGCCAAGTGTCCCTGGGAGCATGGCAGTTCTACAATGAAGTCCATTGATATAATAGACCATGGCTGTGGCAGCCTGAGCAAAGGCTGGAGAAGAGTGAGGAGTTTTGATTGTGAGTTCTTGGTATGAACATAGAGGTCACGGAACCATATCTAATCCTTGGTGTAAGCTCGTAGGACTGGCCACCAGAAGTTCCTTGAGAACAAATTCCAGGTCTTGAATTGGTCAAAATGGCCTGCTAGCAGCAACTTGTGGCATAGTTTTAATACCAGAAGCCTAAATTGTTCTCTGGAACATAAATATAATCCTTGCAATAAAGAAGGCCTTTCTGTAGTTAGAAATCTGGGTCAGGTCAGATATCCATATCGTTTAGGGTCTGGTGGATCTGGGTTGTGAACAAGTTGTCGGATAGCAGGGAGCAGATGGAGGACATCAAACTGCAGTTGATCATCCCATTGACAAAGTTGGACACCTTGAGCCTGGTGGCTATAGGCTCTTTGCCAAGTCTGAGGTATTCATCTTTGCAGGATAGGGCATGCACCTTCCTGTTTCTTGCCCCTGGGCAATAGGTTACCACAAAGTCAAAGCAAGTAAAGAAGAGGGACCAGTGGATCTGGCCTTGGTTAAGACATCTAGCAGTCTGTAGGTACTCCAGGTCCCTGTGGTCAGTCAGGACTTGAACTGAAGTGTGATGTCACTCCTGGAAAGCCACCTTGATAGACAATAGCTTCTTGTCCCAAATACAAAGTTTTTCGACAAGGATCAGTGTGATGGTGCCCCCCATAAGGCTTTAGGGAAATATGTTTATGAATAAAAGAAAAGGAGTACTTGTGGCACCTTAGAGACTAACAAATTTATTAGAGCATAAGCTTTCGTGAGCTACAGCTCACTTCATCGGATGCATTTTATGAAGTGAGCTGTAGCTCACGAAAGCTTATGCTCTAATAAATTTGTTAGTCTCTAAGATGCCACAAGTACTCCTTTTCTTTTTGCAAATACAGACTAACACGGCTGCTACTCTGAAACATGTTTATGAATATATATGACATAACTGGAATATATTTTATGCTACATATGCCATGTAACATCTCTATGTAAAGGTTATGATGTACTGAATCTATTAATCCTATTTGTATGCATGTATCATTTTTGTATTCGAAGTTACGAATATTGGCTGTGGACTTGCTTGATTTCTAAGTAGCCTTAATAAGCATTTGGTCAGCTTCTTGAGAAAGGAATGTGCAAGTTAAATGCCCCATCAAGAAGCACTTAACGGACAATGGATCTTGAAGATGCCAATCCACCTATGAGCTTTCCCAGGAATGTGGCTTGGCTAGTAAGAAACTCAATCATACATGGACATGTGACTTGCCCATTTGACTCCAAAACTCCATTTTGTAGCTGGATTCTACACTGGGCGGGGGGGGGGAGGGGGTTGCGAAGGTATCCACCCACAGGAGAAAGTCTATTTAAACCCCTGGGAGACCCCTCCATTTTGTCTTCAGCTGGCTAAGGAGATAGCCTCTCCACCCCCAAGGATATCTGAAAGAAACTGGAACAAAGGACAGTAACTACAGGGGGTGTGAGTGACTGCTGGACCCAGACTAGAAGGAGACTAGTCTGTAAAAGGAAGCTTACTGGGTGAAGTTTTTATCCGTATTCAGTTTTCTTAAACATAGACTTGTATGTTCTGTTTTATTTTGCTTGGTAATTCACTTTGTTCTGTCTGTTACTACTTGGAACCGCTTAAATCCTACTTTCTGTATTTAA
Source organism: Dermochelys coriacea (assembly GCF_009764565.3). NCBI lineage: Eukaryota > Metazoa > Chordata > Testudines > Dermochelyidae > Dermochelys > Dermochelys coriacea. The sequence continues at coordinate 101,298,285 of NC_050074.1, read as the reverse complement.
TAAAATCACTTTTTACTTGTTAATTAACGCAGAGTATATATTAATACCGGGGGGGGGGGGAAGGCAAAAAACAGCTGTGCTTATCTCTCTATCAGTGTTCTAACGGGCAAACAATTTATAAGTTTACCCTGTATAAGCTTTATACATGGTAAAAACTTATTTATTTAGGGTTTGGACCCCATTGGGAGTTGAGTATCTGAGTGTAAAAGACAAGAACATTTCTTAAGCTGCTTTCAGTTAAGTCTGCAGCTTTGGGGCATGTGGGTTCAGACCCAGGGTCTGTGTTGGAGCAGACTGGCGTGTCTGGCTCAACAAGACAGAGTGCTGGAGTCCCAAGCTGGCAGGGAAAGCAGAGGCAGAAGTAGTCTTGGTACATCAGTTGGCAATCCCAAAGGGGGTTCTGTGATCCAATCCGTCACAGTCAGCTTCCGAGAATGGAAGGCACAGGGGTGGAGTTGATTGTGCGGGCCCACATATTGCACCAATGGCAAAATCCAAGGCATCAGCCTCAGTCATAAATTGTTTAATGGGATCTGGATCAGAATACGAGGTGAGGTGAATGCCATTTTCAGTCTATCAAAGGTCTACTTGAGCCCCGTGGACCAGATGAACTGGGTTCCCTTTTGCAGGAGTGTCTTTATGGGTGCACCAGGCTAGAGAATCCTTTAATAGATCAACTTTCGAGATTGGCAAATCGAAGGAATTGCTGCACCCCATGTACATTCTTGGGTATGGCCCAGTTGGATATTGCCACCACCTTACACAGACTATGGTGAGTCCCTCAGGCGAGACAATATATCCCAAGAATTCTACTGTGTTCTTGTTACACTTGCATTTCTCGAACATTGCGTGGAGCTCATTTTGGCAGAGTCTGTCCAAGACGGTGCCCTTGATGATTGTGGAAGTTCTGACTTTTGGAGAAAATAAGGGTGTCATCCAGGTAAATGAGAACAAATTGATCCACCATGCCCCTATCAGATGTCATTTGTGAAATGCTGGAAGGTCACTGGGGCATTACACTACCCAAAGAGCATGACCAAATATTTTAAGTGTCCATAGCTGGTTTGGAAAGCAGTTTTCCGTTCATCTCCTTCCTGGATCCTCACCAGGTAATTAGCTCCATGGAGGACAAACTTGTGAAAGGTCTTGGGAGAGCAAAGTCTTTCAAACAGCTCATTAATAAGCCACAATTGGTACCAGTTTGGAGTTGTAATCTCGTTCAGAATTTGGTAGTCCACACAAGGCTGCTGGGAGCCTTCTTTCTTTGTCCTGGCAGGTTTAGAAAGGAAGTAAATGAGCCCCAAGGGTACCTCTGCTTCTGCATGGTGGTTGATTGGGCAGTTATAGGTGCAATGGGATAGACAGGTCTCCATTTTCTTTTTGTCAAATATGTCAGCATAGTACTGATATTTAACAGGAATCCCTGAAACCATTGGGGAGGTTGTAGGGGTTGCTGGAGTTGCCTTTGGGTCCTCTCTTCACTCTCTGAACTCTTTAGAGGACAGAATAAGCCACAAAGTGTTGCTGGTCAGCTCTTGAGAAACGGGACTGTCAGCAGGATGGGGAATCAAAGCATACTGTGCCTGACTGCCAGCAGATATGTCGGTCATGGGTGATGAGCCAAGGTATGCCAAGGACAACTGATGAATGCAGTGCACAAATTAGCCCAAACTGGAGGATTTCTCAGTGGTCTCAAAGGGTCGTGACCTCTGAGAGAGTCATCTGGTGAGTGACCATTTCCGACAAAAGGAGTGACCTGTCTATGGACTCTACTAGCTCCAGGGAGCGTTTGCACTAGGTGGGGATATTGTGTTCTTGAGGAACTCCAGATACACAAAATTGCCTGATACACCTGAGTCCACCAGTGCCTCTCAGATGGTGTTGAGCAGCACTGGGTGCTGGAGAGGGAATTGGAGATGTGTTGGATGCTGATTGGCCAGCACCAGCTTACTGACGGACAAGTGTTGATGTGGACTGCTGAGGAGAGGGGGAGCCAACCATCCCAGACCCCCTTATCAGGACTGGGCTTGGTGTTTCTTGACTAAAGCCCAGATCTGACTTTGGTGGGGTACCTGTTGCAAAGCGTCCTAGCAGGACTGGACTGATGCGTGAGGGCAAAGCTGGCAGGGCTGGTGGGAGCAGGAAGGACCATGTTCTTTCTTGGTGGAATTCAGTTGTTGATCTTATTACACAGGTCAACTAAGGCACCATGCAGTATTATCTTTAATACTGTTGTTTAGGCCAAGCCAGAAATGATCACGATAATGCTGGGAAGCCTTGTTCCACTCAGTGTCTACTACCAAGGGTTGGAACTCTGCTGTATATTTACCAGCTGGCCGGCATCTGTGCCACAGCTTCAGCTGCATGCTTGTGATTTGGGTCATCGAAGTTCACTGTCATCGCTCAAATGAAGACCCCAGATTGTCCCAGAAGCAGACTTGATTTTACCAGGTGTAGAGACACTCAAGCCAGGGAGGCCTTGCCAGTAAGCAGGCTAATAATCAGACCCACTTGAGCTTGGTCAGTGGGGTACAACTGAGGCACAGCAGAAGTAGGGAGCCACACTGATTTAGGAATGCACAAAATTTGTCATGATTGCCAATGAAGTAGTCAGACAGGGAAGCTTGGGTTTACAGGGAGCGGGAGTTCAACCATGGGCTTGAGCTTACAGGAACACATTTTGTACCTGCTGGGCAATAACTTGGGCCTGTCAAGTCTGTAGGGTTCCCATTATCTCCATGATAAAGATACTGGGATCCGTGTAGGATCCATGCTCACTGTTGCAGCTCTAGTTCTCTTTTTCTTTGTGTTTGGGGTTGCTCAGACAGTCAATGACTGGGATGTAGGCAGTCGTGCACAGTGGCTGGAGTAAGAGTTGTGCCCAGTGGTTAGAGAAGGAGTTGGTAGCCAGGAATCGGAGCCAAGAGTCAGAACTGAAATCAGAAGTCTGGAATCTGAGCCAAGGGTCAGGCTTGGGTTACCTGGAATGAGACAAGACAGGGATAAGGCTGAGATCAAGTCTGGAACAGGGCTGGGTACAAGGCTGGAACATGGTAGCAGCAGGAGTTATCACAGCTGTGGGCAAATGCTTTGAGGAGCTAATGGACTGCTCTTGCTGCTGCTGAGCTTAAGAGCTAATTTGCTGATCGTTCTAAGCAATCAGGTTGTGTAGCCAATCAGGCAGCCTACTACAGGCCAGCTGCATTCGTTAAACTGCCTGGAGACTGGATGTGCTGCAGACTATGCTTTCTGATACTGGGAAACATCCATGATAGGGTCCTGCAGCCACATACACCTGCAGCAGTCTCCCAGATTGCCTCCTTGCAACAGCTATTGCCGAGCAGTGACTGGTCTGAGAGAGAGTACCTTCCAGAATGCACAGGGTAGAAATAACCAACCCCTCTCACCTTGGTGCATGTGATCATTGCTTCCACCTGGTCTGGCCACTGACTCTTCCTCCATTGACTCAGTTCTGATAAGTCCCACTTTCTCCTTCCTCATAACGCAAGTGCAGCAGGACCCTTAAGGGAGCTGCATCCCCTTTCTCCTGCCAGCCAGACAAAACCCGACTGCATTCAGAAGGGAGTTCTGAACTGTGCTGGACTCTTTCTTGCTTCCTCCCTCCCTCCACTATCTAAACACTATTATGCACTTCTCCTACCACGTGTTGGCTCTGCTCCTTCCTTCACAGGCCTCTGCTTCATGGAGAGGGTGAAAGGAGCCAGGGGCTAAGAACTGCCGATGGAGAGGGAGCAGCTGAGGACCTTCTGAGGCAGCCAGCTCGAGATAACCTGCGTTAATGTAGCCCTCTCCTCATCCCCACCCCCCATCTCCAACAAACCTCAAACCCCTACCACCCTCAGCCACTCCCCGTCTCTGGCAGATGGCAAAATTCATTTAATTGGTTCAAAAAGTGAGAAAACATTCTTAAAAAGAATACTTTTATCGTTTAAAATATTATGCATTGTGTATGGCGTGAAATGCAAAGTAAGGCAGGTGTTCTTCCTTTTGGTCACTTGTCACATTTCAGTGACTGGTGTTGCACACTGGGAGGTTGCAAGGTTGAGAGTTATGAGGATACTACTGGCAAAGAGAGCCAGTTGGAGACAGCATTGGCAAAACCCAAAATCCTTCAGATCCCACTACCAAACCTGAGATGGAGGGAAGGGAAGGCTGAGAAATACTTTTCTCAAAAGGAACTGTCATTCTTGTAGTGAGTTCCACAAATGTCTGCTGAACTCTATTCAGTCTTCTGAGGAAGAATATAATAGCCCCCTCTTTTTTTTTTTTGGTTACTGCAGAATGCAAAATACTTGGATGAGCTTTATAATTTATTACAGGTTTCATGGGCTTAATTTCTATGAACAGCAAGGCCACAAGCTGACATGTTGTCCCAAAGCAATATATTAAAATGCTGAAAATCTACAGTACCAAAATTTAAAAAAAAAAAATTAAAAAGTGAAGTAGATTTTCAAAGCTTTCCAATGAAAAGTGAGTTGGCTTTCATGGAAAATGACTCAGTAAATTACAGAAAGAACATTAAAAGTTAGTTGTGATACAGTTAAAAGTCTTAATTATACAGTGGAAAAGGGATGAGCATGGAAATACACATGCTGGTAAAAATCAACCAGTTTACTGAATATTAAACCCTCATCTGAAGTTCCCTAGAATCAGCACTTCCTTCTCTATTATGTGTGGTAACATCTTTAAATTTTGTAAGGCCTGGCCAAAAGACAAAAACAAGTTTGCAATATTTGGATTGAAGGAGATGTACTATAAAATAGTGGCTTTCATTAAGATGAGTCACAGTAAAAGAAACAAAAAGGCACTTTGACATTACAGAAAATAGTAGATTAACTGCACAATGTTTGGGTTTTTTTAAAAAAATTCTGAGTGTATCCTATTGTTTGGGTTTGTTCATGATACCAGCAATAAAAATAATGTTTGGCTGCTAAGTGAGCAAGTGTACCAAAAAGTGTCTTCCTAGCACACGGAAGTTGTTTGTTAGCAGCTGGCTATTTTGTGGGAGAAGATAAGCTTTTCTTATTTCATTTTCAAGAATTAAAATTCAATGCTAAGTTCCCGATTCATTTTTTTATTTGTTATCAAGACTCTTATCTCTTGTTATTGGAAGCACACAAAAGATACAGGCCATCTAGCTTTCCAATGGCTGTTATTTATAGAAGTTCTCTTCCTTCTGTCAGATTTGCGCACTATCCTTTCTCTTTTAGAATTAAATATACACTGTATAGCAGAGGAAAAATACTATGGGAAATGTGCAAGTAAGCTAATATCAATGAGATGTGGGGGGGGAGGGAGGAGGGGTCAGGGCGGGAAGCTGTTGCACAAAATCCACAGCAATCTAATCATGATCTCAGTTAGTTAGTAAGATGTGTATGAGATGTTGTATAAAGCAGACACATCCAGGAAATAATGCCTGTCCAGAGTAGCCAGATGGAATGGGTATCTCCTGATATAGCATTTATTTTAATAAATGTTCAATTAAAACGACTGCTGTAATACAAACATCGTCCAGAAGTAGACTGGGAATTAATACGGTTGTTGATAGAAATAAACATTTAGGTAATTGCGCACTGGTCATGAATGATGGTTATAGAAATAAATATTCAACATGTCTTCTAGGATTATATCTCCTGTGAGTGTGAGGGAGTATTTATTAGTTAATATCTCATATTTTGCCTTAAAATAGTGGTTTATAAGTTTTGGGTGTGTGCTGTACCCCTGCATGTTCTCTCTCATTATATGTATAACATGTATGTAATCTGTGTGTGTTTGTATATACAGAGAAATAGAGTGAGAGAAAAGTTATAACCATAACTTATATTCTATTTAATATACAGTTTATATTTAGTTCTAACTGTGGATAAACGGGGGGGAAATCCTGTTTTAGGCCCTGATCCAGCAAAGTACTTAAACACTAACCCTACGGATGTGAATAGGGAGTATACTTTAAAAGTTTGCAGATGATACCAAGCTGAGAGAGGTCGCAAATGCTTTGGAGGATAGGATTAAAATTCAAAATGATCTGGACAAACTGGAGAAATGGTCTGAAGTAAGTAGGATGAAATTCAATAAGGACAAATGCAAAGTACTCCATTTAGGAAGAAACCATCTTCTTATAAGTTGCACACATACAAAATGGGAAATGACTGTCTAGGAAGGAGGACTGTGGAAAGGGATCTGGGGGTCAAAGTGGACCACAAGCTACATATGAGTCAACACTGTAACATTATTGCAAAAAAAAAAAAAAGTGGGGAGGGCAAACATAATTCTGGGCTGTATTAGCAGGAGTGTTGTAAACAAGACACAAGAAGTAATTCTTCCACTCTACTCTGCACTAATTAGGCTTTACCTGGAGTATTGTGTCCAGATCTGGGCACCACATTTCAGGAAAGATGTGGACAAATTGGAGAAAGTCCAGAGAAGAGCAATAAAAATGATTATGGGTCTGGAAAACGTGACCTCTGAGGAAAGATTGAAAAAATTGTGTTTGTTTAGTCTGGAGAAGAGAAGACTGTAAGGGGACGTAACAGTTTTCAAGTAAAATAAATAGATTATAAGAAGGAGGAGGGAGAAAAATTGTTTTCCTTAACCTCTGACGATAGGACAAGAAGCAATGGGCAATGGACAATTGCAGCAAGGGTGGTTTAAGCTGGACATTAGGAAAAACTTCCTAACTGTCAGGGTGGTTAAGCGCTGGAATAAATTGCCTAGGGAGGTTGTGGAATCTTCATCATTGGAGATTTTTAAGAATAGGTTGGACAAACAACGGTCAGGAGTGGCCTAAAATATAATACTTAATCCTGCCATGAGTGCAGGGGACTGGACTAGATGACCTTTCAAGGTCCCTTCCAGTCCTATGATTCTATGAATCCCATAGAAGGTCAGTGGGACTACTTATGTGCTTAAAGTTATCCATGTGCTCAAGTCTTATTTTGGATCAGGGCCTTAACACGCACTTAATTTTTGGCTACATATTTGAAGACCGGAATTGTTATATTGGTTACAATTTGTCTTCATTGTTTTATGAGTTTGATTGCCCATCAAGACACATGGTAGGTTTTATGTAAAACCCTTTGGATGAATGGTGTGCCTTGATTATACATATCCATGTTCTCTGCTTTTAGGCCCAAATCCAGATGTAGCATTAGTAGATGGGAACCCCATTGGCATAAATGGAAGTTGCATGGGTTATGTCAAAGATGAATCTGACACTTATTAGCACGCTGTCTGGAAATCTCAGTGGTGAAAAGGTTAAGTTCACAATTTATTCCCAAAATGAGAAACTCAGTATTTGACTGGTAAAATAACATATATACTTCTTTTAAATGCTGGTTAGTTTACCTCAGTTAGATGTAGTTGATTATTGCAAAACTTTCCCCCTTGCATTGACTTGTCCTCATTTTGAGTTTGTTTTCCATGAACATTTAGGTGATGAAGTTGTACTCACATGAATGCTCCTGAAAAGTGAATCTTAACCTTCACACTTGAGTACTTTGTGGCTAGCAAATTTTACACTTGCACATCCAAGTATTTATCCTGGAAGTGTTATGTTTTAAATTGTATATTTTATATGCTATACTTTAAATTGCATACTGAGGACACTGCTTGACTCAGCAGGGGGACAGGATTCCCCAAACTCTGGACCAGAGCTCTGAGACAGGCAGACAAGAATCTGACTGCTAGGATGGTGCACATACATACAATTGCACTGTGACAACAGAAAATTCAATTTAAGCTGCACCCAAACAATACATCCTAAAACAGCTGAGTATTTCTAGAAATGAAGCTTTGGGAAAGCCTGTATGACCCAGAAAGAAAAAGTTTTAATGATTTCTAAAATTCCCTAATCTTGCTTATCCAACACTTTGACCAATCTATCGAAGTGGAGGGGAAACCAAACAAATAAACAAAAATCATTGGCGCAGGGGGAAGAATTCAAATAACAAATTGCTTTCAGACACTTTTTAAGAAAATAATGATGCTCAGGGCCCAATCCAGCAAACAGTTACACACGTGAGTACATTTATGCACCTAAGTAATGAATTCATTGACACTGCTTATATGCAAAAAGTTACATATATACCTGTGCAGAGGACTGGACCCAAATTATTTGCTCATCTCTAACAAATAATAAATTTTTAGACCATTTTACTGATATAGTTATGTTACTTCATCCATATTTTACTTTTAACTGCACTTACATAATACATTTATTTATAAAATGCACTTATACATTAGAGAAAAAGTATTACATGTGATACAAACCTTGATCATTGTTAAGATACTGTTACTTTTGTGTGCTCCTGTGTGTGTGTGTCAACTGTCTACAGTTCTGTTTTTATTTTCCAGGTATTGTAATCGAATTTATTAAATATATGTTAGCAGGACTTGACATTGCGGTACACCTTTATAAGTCTCTCTAAATTTGCGGATGAAAAATATGACATTATATTTAAATTATATTATACAAAGTATTGCATCATTCTTTTGTTGCCACCACCACTTTTATTTCATTATTTTGCTTCCACAGTGAGCCTCATGTATGTATCTTTAAAAGTTGTAGTCATTTAAAAATAAGGAGTGGGTAATTTAGTACTAGAAAGTTAATTCAAGAGACCTTTAACCTTTAAACTGTCACATGACTATTGATTTTCAATACTTTAAGTTTCTGTGCCCCCCCCGAAGCATTTAGTTCAGCAGATTCAGAACAGTTTTTTCCCTTATCAGTTCAGTCCCTGAGTACTTGTGCATTAAGACAATATCCACAGTTAACGGTGTGTCACATGGCAGTTCAGTGGATGTGCCAATTTTCTAATGAAGTTGGGTTGTTGGCAAACACACCAGTCATCATATATTGAAAGAGGTCTTCTTTTGTGTATTTCCAACACACTTGAGTGCTTCTAAAGATACCAGTTACATAATTGTCTAAGGGCCAAGTGAGGGGTGAAAACACATCCATCCAGTGCCAATACAGAAACAAATGAAAACAATGGAATTAAAAGCAAAGTGGCACCAGGTTTTGTTAAGCCTTAATAGATACTATATGAATTTGTCAGTTGTGCTGAATATACACAATTTTATGAATATGTGATATACATTAATGTAGCATCTCAGAAGTAATATTCTTTAAGACAAAAAAAAATGTATTGTTGATATTTAAATTGCTCCTTCCTAGTTGTAGCTTAGTTATTATTTAAGTATCAGAGGGGTAGCTGTGTTAGTCTGGATCTGTAAAAGCGGCAAAGAGTCCTGTGGCACCTTATAGACTAACAGATGTATTGGAGCATAAGCTTTCGTGGGTGAATACCCACATCGTTGGATATTCTAAACCATTTTTTTAAAGAAACAAATTAAGAAGGAAATACTGGTAATGCAGCAACACATTCTTAAGGCCTAATGTGGTGTGTGACTGGATTACTCTTTAATACCAGGACATGTTACTTTTAACACCTTGCTTCTTTTGTAATCACCAATTAGTTA
>NC_050074.1:101261281-101286281 GCF_009764565.3 Dermochelys coriacea | reverse complement strand
GAGGTCAGATTCTCAAACTAATGAAACATTATCATAATAGGAAGTGGCACAAGGAAAAATATAAAGCAATGTTTAACATTCAGACAGGCTAAAGGCATATGGAATTTGAAACCAGTTGGTAAAATGGGTTCTGTTTTTCCAAGCGTGTTGTCTTCCATAATGCTTAATGTACTGTTTGTATATATTGTTCTTACTATATATTGATATGCTATACTACAATATATTTTATTCATACTTCCTTACTTGGCTAGTCTGCCAGCTATAGAAAATAAATGTCTTGGTCCAAATAATTACCATCTGTAGGAAATAACTTGATTTGAATGAGCATCAAATTTGGTATATGTTTTTTGGCTATATTATTCCCACTTTTAAAGCAAGGCATTCTGTGCATATTGATATGAACTGCCCGGTGTATGCGAAAAATGGGAGACTTCACAATAATATCAAAAATATGTTACTTAACATTTACAAACCAATATTTCTGTGCCATTTGTCAGCATCTGTGCTGTTCATAAATTTTAGTGGCTATCACCTTTCCACTAGGTATGGAAAAGGCTATTTGTTTAAAAAAAAAAGTCATATCTATATAGATATCTTTTGAGGAAAAAATAAGATTTAGCTACAATTAAAGGTAACTCAAAATGAAATAGCATCCAGAGGTATGTAGCTCTTGACAGTCCATCAGTATCTGACCCATGTGACAAAGCCTATGGCAACTCCAGATCCATCAGTACAACTGCCTGTAGAGCTTACCAAATACTAGACCCTGTTACTGGAAGAATATCACCTCCAACTGAGTACATAAGCTAAGATCTTTTTTGTGATTTAACATGGTGACAACATGTTGACAGAAAAAAACTTGTGATTTTTTTTAAAAGAAAATTAAAATAACACAAAAAGATTTTTGCAAGGCATTTTAATTAAGTAGATTTTTAATTTACAAACACTTTTTTTTAGCTATGAGGAATTATGCTGATTTCTTGATCCAGCTAGCAAAGACAAGGTGTGTTAACTCCAAAAGTGGGATTCCCTACTCCCAGGGCCCAGGGGTTACATCAGGCATTTTATACACGTCTTGCACACGATACTTGAGACACCTCCCATTCTTATATATTAAACCCTGCTCCCATTGAGGTCAAAAGCAAAATTCCCACTGACTTCAAAGCTGTAGGATCAAGTTCATATTCATGGTGATGTATAAGTTTTTAGTAACTGCGCTGTTTCACACAAATGGGACCCTAATGTTAGCCTCTGTGCATGTTCCCAGAGCTTCTACTTCCCCTATTAGTAGGTTTTCAGCACACCATACTGTGTGCACTGCCACACAGCAGGAGGCATTCAGGAATCAGTAGTTTCATTTATCTTAAGATGCATGTTTAAAAACAACCATATACACTGTACTAAATAGGGATTTGAACAGCTCTACTCATATGAGTACATTCTCTCCTCAATGAGCACAAACTACTGCTGTTAACCCTCAGTTGTAAGTAATTTCCTCATGAAGGAGTATTTTCTAATATTGACACATGTGCATAATACTTTGCGCTTCACTAAATAATAATAATAAAAAATGGAAGATTCATAAGCTGATCTGAATTTGTTTTTAAAATTACATATTTTAAATAGCTCATGCAAGAGAAACAACCAGTTGTTCATGCGAGTTTTTGAGATAAGTCTCTAGGAGTCTTTGATTTGTATTCATGAAAACGGAATCAACATGTGATGATAATTTTATGGGATTTCCAAAAAGAGAGTGCCCTTTTCCTACATAATTTATCGTTTCTGTGATTCATCAAAGCGTTTTGTCCTCCAGCACATAACTGGTCATCTGTGATTTATACACCAAAGAAGTAAGTAGCTCCAAAATGGAGTAAAAGCTATAGTCAGTGTTCACAAAAAAATGAGAATGTTTGGAAAAAAAAATCTTTGCTTAAGTTACTGCAGCAAGATAGGAATGGCAACTTAATACATTGTGAAGTTGCAGGGGAGTTTATGCGTGGAGTTAGTCAGCTATGTAGAAAGAAATAAAATAAAATCTATGTAGTTACCCTAGCAACTTCCATAGGGTGTTGTATTTGTGCTTTCTGATAGACAAATTGGACCATGTTCATCCTTAGTGTAACTCTGTTGCCTTCACCAGGGATGAATTTGGTCTTCTTTTTTTTTTAAAGAAGCTCACACAGCAAAATGGTAAATGAACATTAACATCTTTAAATGTTTTCAGATAAATACATTATGCAGTTTTAAATGCAACTGGGAATGCCTGCACTTCTCCTAAAGACCAGATGGTCCACCAAGACCTGCCCTTGTAAGCCTGGGTAATAAAAGCAAACCTATGCTTCACTGGCTTAACCACAAAAATTCAACAAGTGTCTGTATCAGCTCATTCTCTTGTCTGAAAAAAAGAAAACAAATATGTTCATTTCCTTTTTGAAAAGATTTACAAACTTCCTTCCATCTCTGACTTTGGCAGTTTGTTTCTTATTTCAAATACCCTTTGTAATCTATTAGGATATCTAGGCCAGTCTTTTTTTCCCCCCTCACTTCAGCCCATGTCGTCTTCTTATTTAGGAATTAATTATGATGATATCTCATATAACTCATTAGTATCAATTAATTCTTTCCCTTTCATGATTTTATATAGCTAAATTAGATTGCCTCTTAGGACCTTAATAATCAGTATTGGACTCATTTAGACATCTTTTCTCCCCTCCTCCCAATTTCACTAGGAGTTAGATGATGCGTGTCTATGACTATGACCACCGCTATCTCTATGACCATGATGTACCAAGACAGCGACGTTCCAGTGGAACTATGAAACTGTGAACAAATAGAGGGTAGCCGCTTTGCTCTGTGTACAGGGACCTATGGGCTTTGTCCCTCTTCCATGAGGGAACTGATATACATGAATGTTTGGAAACCATAAATATGAGGCATGACACATTAGGAATAAGCTACTATAAGATTGGTTTAATTTTTAGTCAAATGATCATTGAAAAAAACACACAGAAAAGGTGGCTTGTACCCAGTCAGTGAACTCAAATTAAACAGAAGTAGTTTTGAAGATCCCTTACTAACAGTTTATCTCAGTCAAAAGGATTGTACTGAAATGGTATTGTCTAAGCCAATCAGAGTGCAGTGATAGTCTTACTCAGCTTCAACTCCCATATTTCACTTTCTGTCTTCTCTAGCAATCCAACTTACTCCTGGTGTCCATGGCAATGTGCTTGGCAGAGAGTAACAGACCAGTTTGCTTGACCAGTATGAGCAGTGATTTAGCATCTTTCCTACCACCCCAAGAAACTCATCTGTTTATCTCCCTTCATCAAAACTAGCGTCTTGAGTTATCTGTTTTTAATGAGTTTTCCAAACCCACTTTCAGGCTATTCTGTGGTTCTCGATAATAGCCTCTTGTCTAGAGGCACTAGTTCTGTAGCTTTGATGAAAGTATGTCTTCACTGCACAGTTAACCTGGGCTCTTACCCATGTTTAGCCTACCCTCCTGCCAGAAAAACCTCTGGCCGGGTTTAAAGGTGCTTTAATCTTGGGCTAAATTACCCAGCTGGGGATATTTGTTAGAGAGTCCAGGTTCTGGTTTAACTCAGATTGGAACATGCCCGCTTTGCAGTGAGGATGCAGGAAAAATCACTTGAATACCGATAATCCTCAAATGCCTTGCCACAATTCCTCTTGAAGGACAGACAAGTTCTTCCATAATTGACCCAATGGATACAAACTGGTAATTGGGAAGTTTAGACTTGAAATTAGAGGAAGGTTTCTAACCATCAGAGGAGTGAAGTTTTGGATAGCCTTCCAAGGGAAGCAGTGGGGGCAAAAGACCTATCTGGCTTTAAGATTAAACTCAATAAGTTTATGGAGGAGATGGTATGATGGGATAACATGATTTTGGTAATTAATTGATCTTTAAATATTCATGGTAAATAGGCCCAATGGCCTGGGATGGGATTTTAGATGGGGTGGGATCTGAGTTACTACAGAAAATTCTTTCCTGGGTCTCTGGCTGGTGAATCTTGCCCATATGCTCAGGGTTTAGCTGATCACCATATTTGGGGTTGGGAAGGAATTTTCCTCCAGGACAGATTGGAAGAGGTCCTGGAGGTTTTTCACCTTCCTCTGTAGCATAGGGCATGGGTCACGGGTCACTTGCTGGAGGATTCTCTGCTCCTTGAAGTCTTTAAACCACGTTTTGAGGACTTCAATAGCTCAGACAAAGGTGAGAGGTTTTTCGCAGGAGTGGGTGGGTGAGATTCTGTGGCCTGCGTTGTGCAGGAGTTGGACTAGATGATCATAATGGTCCCTTCTGACCTTAGTATCTATGAATCTATGAATAGGAAAGAATCCTGGAGTGTCTCAGCACAAGAAACCAGGAGATATGCCCCTGGACACACATGGGTGAGTATAGAAACAGTGAGGACATAGTAACATGGCTGTAGGGCCTTACAGTGCGCATGCTCAGACCTGGGCTAGGCCAACCCAGGTGCTCCACGCCCTTGCCCATGTCAATCACCCAGATTAACTATCCAATGAAAACATACCCTGAGATGGCTGTTTAGCTGAACACTTCACCCAGTATCTAAGACAGCTTTTAAGGCCGTAATATATAGATTATTGAAAAATTATATTGTAGATCTATATAATTGCTTATCATACAAACATAGAACCCTTTTTGTCTCTGACCCTTATGGATCTTCATGGATGGTAACCCAGACACAATGGATTGCAAAGCTGATATAGATTCAAACACAAATGTGCAAACCTTACTGAAACTCATACCATTTAAAGATGTTTTCAGACAGGTAGTTAGATCAAAGCAAAGCAATCCCAAGTACAAGAGTTGTTATGAGCTGCAAAGAAAACCTCACTGAGGGAAAATGACATTTTCCCTGCTTATACATGAAGTAAGGAAAAGGTACATTTCTACAAACGTTAGTGGGATGCTTAGTCATCGCGTACTGTGGTTGCATAAGGTAACTGAAGAACTCTAGATTGGCCATGTGAAAGATTTTGAAAGTAGTTAAGAATTTGGAAAACAGAAATGGAATTATAATAAGAATTGGGAGGGTGGGCACAAAGTTCTGTTTGAAAACAAGGGATGCCCATTTATTTTTCCCAGAGAGAAAGTTGGTAAATGATTGTATTGAGCCCTTATTTTGTTTGGTCTCATACTCACTGACAGATCAAGCAATTAAAATAGTTAAGTAGTGTAGTAACAAGGGGGTCTATCTGGCAAAGTGGACATTATAGGAGTAATTTAGAATAAAATTTTATAATGTGGCCACAATTGAGTAACTCTCACTTAAGTTCATTATACGGAACATGAGAGGTCACATCAGTCAAAGTAAGAACATTTTAAAACTTTGCATACATAAGGAGTTGAAATTTGAAATTAAATTAAACCCAACTTCAGTGCGGAGAAATGATGACTTTCTACTTCAGCAGATACTTGGTATATGAATAATTTTAGGCTATTCATTTTTCTATGGCTAACACGTCCCATATTTCAGTAAGCTGGCAGCCCCGTGAGGGAGCATTGATTTTTCTCCCATCAGTTACAATAGTAATTCAAGCAGCTAACAACAAGAGGAAGTATTTTGTTCAATTTTAGACAATATTATCATTCACTCCTAAGCAATGCCCAAGTGGAAGATACCTCAAAAGATTAATTTATAATTAGGTTATGTTGTCTTTCTACTGGAAACTAAAATGTGACCACAGTTCCTCCAACACAAATCATTGAGATGGAGTCCACTTCGTCCTTGATGGGGTAAATGGAAAAGAGTGTAAAATTTGGGTTTGAGTGAGCCTGAGAGTTAGAGAGAATGAAAGGTTATTCGTGTATTTATACAGTTTAGGCCAAAATAGATAGGTGTTACATATGTTGATAGCCCTTTGCCCAACTTTAGTGTTAGCCCAATTACCAGCTTTTGTTTAGTGATTAATAAAGTATGTATTTTAGCTACCCAGTCTTTACCTCAAGCTTAACAACATGGCTCAGGGTAATAATGTATCTCTGTACTCTCCACTCAAGCATTCATTTAAATCTTATGCTTGTGTGTACAACAGAGTTATTGTGCTGGCTGATAGTGAGAGGACTTATTTGTGCACATCCACACAGCACCCAAAGACTGTGGCTCTTCTCACAAGTAAAAGACCCTGCCTGAGGAAGTAATTCTGAGAGAAAGTGAAAGGGTGTGGCTGTTTGACCTGCCTCTTGAATGGGAAAACCCAGAATGTAACAATAATAGAAGCAATAGGAGGAGAGCTTCCTGGGTGCTGTCTTTCAGCTCTAAATAGGTGTGATTCTTTGCTTTATGTGCTCACCAAAACTGTATGTAGTGGGCCCTTTAGCTGGCTGGCCAGAAGAAAAGAAGATATTTCTCTTATAAGGACACTCTCTGCAATTGGTGGCAGAGAGGGAAGAAGAGGAATGTTTACCTGGACTAGGCAAAGCGGAATAGGAAGTGGCCTGACTTAGATGGGGGGGATGGGCACTGTCCTTCCAGGTGACCAAAAAGGGGGGGAATATTTATATGCAGGGCAGTTCTGAAGAAGTCTTCTCTCTTTGGCAATACCCACCTTTGGAATCAGAGTAGAACCAAGTTTTGTCATGATCTGCTGTGGGCATTACAGTAGTTGCCTTTATCCTTGGGGGCTGAGAGGGAATTTTTCCCTCCCCTCCAGATTAGCTG
Organism: Dermochelys coriacea; assembly: GCF_009764565.3. NCBI lineage: Eukaryota > Metazoa > Chordata > Testudines > Dermochelyidae > Dermochelys > Dermochelys coriacea. The sequence goes on along the minus strand of NC_050074.1, from coordinate 101,279,571 downwards.
GGGTGGGGTGGGTATTTTTGCCTTTCCCACAGCTGGTCAGGGACCTGGGGGCTGAGGGAGAGTGTGTGGGCAGGGAGGTTAGGTTAAAATGTTAAAAAGCAACTTAGTAAATAAAAAGAAATGTGGCCGTTATCCAGGGAAGATGTACTTGTTATGGAAGGAATAAAGTGATCAGATAAAATTGTTTGAAAAGGAATTTAGAGGAAAGCATCCCTTAAGGAAAGTTGGGAAAGGGGATCTTTGGATCCAATGTTTGGTACATCAGGGAGCCAAATCCGCCCTTCCTTTTAAGTCCCCGTAACCCTCACATGAGGGGAGAGTAGTGGGATCCTAGCAATAGGCTGGCTGGGACCAGATTGGAAAGGGGGAGGGCTGGTGGCAGCCTTCCAAACAGGTGGAAATAATTAAGGAAATGAACTGCGCTGTTCAATTTATTGCCAGGTACTCCCAGATATTTTGGGTGAATAAAGTTGTGGCCTAATTCAAATGCATCCATTGCCTCATGGATTTCTTCCAGCATGCCAGACAAATGATCCTGTAGCTGCTCTCACCTCTCCTGTTTGTGCCAACCCACTAATAAAATGAAGTGTGTTATGGTGAAGCGGGCTTTTTGACAAAACTGAAGTGGAGTTAGCAATGGCAGCTCTGTGAATCTTTCAGTTGTAAGATCTGCTTTTGGTGTTATGTGCCTTTATGTGACTGACTTTAAACCATAGATGTGATGTTTTTCATGATGTTTGCTTTAAAAATGCTTTGTGCTGGCAAAGCACCCCACTGCAGAAGACCCTTCTAAAAAAATAATAGCAAAATCAAAAATTAGTAACCAGCATGTGGGTCACTAGGTCAAGTTTAAGACACATTGACCTTTGGAGAAACATACAACTATCCTTTAGTCATATAGGTCTGTGATTCTTTGTTGAAAAGAGAGAGAGTACAGAGGCCTTTTCTGAGGCATTCAAAGTTAAGAATGCTATGCTTGAACTTGGAAGATTTAGATTCAATTCCCTTCTCTGACACAAACTTGGACAAGTCACTTAGGCTATGTCTACACTACCGTAGTAAGTCAACCTATGCTACGCAACTCCAGCTACGTGAATAACGTAGCTGCAGTCGACGTACCTTAGGTCGAGTTACCACGGGGTCTACACTGCGGGGAGTCGATGGGAGATTTTCTTCTGTCAACTTACCTTACTCTTATTGTCAGGGGTAGAGTACAGGCTGTCGACTGGAGAGCAATCTGCAGTCGATTTGGCGCATCTTTATTAGACCCGCTAAATCAACTGCCAGTGGATAGATCTCAAAGCATCGATCCCGGATGTAGTGTAGACCTGCCTTCAGTTTCTCTGTACCTTGGTTCCTTATATGGAAAAAATGGATTCCTCTACATCAAAAGGGTGGTGTGAGGATAAATATATTAAAGATTTTTGAGAAGCCCAGATACTATGGTGACAGAGTCATTTAAGTACTTTAGATAAAACAGTAGAGAGCAAATTAGTCAGTCCCTTCTCCTTACTCTGACCTAACAGATAAAGGAGCTAATCTATTAATAATGGCCTGCAAAGTTTGTTTTGTTTTGTCTTAATACTATTTTTTAATCGGCCTTTTGCTCTTTTTTCATGTTTTTATATGATGTATAAATGGCCTGACAAGTATTTTTTTCCCCTATAAGTCTTTGTTTATTTTTCTATCTTGGAAATATCCTGAATGTCAATTTGTTCTGATTTTTCTTGGTGATCTCAGAGCATGTTATAACTGAAGGGTTGGGGTGTTGACTCTTTAGCAAAGGTGTCTAAAATCCAAAATGTTAATTGGTCAGTGAAGTTTAAAAGTTATAAACAAAAAATAGAGTTTTAGACAGTCTGACTAAAAATCATTTCCCATCCCAAGTGCTCAGCATTCATTACCTTGACTTTTGTGGTGTCTCATGTCACTAATTCTCTAATCACCAGAGTTTCTGAGGCTAGATAGTATCTGAAAAACAAGAAGAAGAAAAAAGACTTTCTGAGACTATACCAATCTTTCAAAGAAGGCTGCAAGCAATGTTCCCTCTAATTTTTTCTATCCATGTGCAGAATGAATTTTGTTATGTGCACCAATATCAAGGTCATGTGCAGATGTGCGACACCAGTAGAAACAAAAATATATAGATATAATATAATATATATATAATATTTAAAAGTTACCATATGTACAATTACTCCAGCCAGGACAGGTTAGGCATCTTAGAACTCAATAAGCAAAGAATAAAATTTAGGCATAAGAGAGAAATAAAACTGTGAAATACATAGGCCAGTCAAAAAACTAAAATAACAGCAATTTGAAAGAATAAAATTACAGAGAATATATGTGCATTGCAGGAAATACCAAGAAATAATAACAACTAAAATAACACAAGTATGTGTTGGGAGGTGAGAGTGAAAGAGAGACTGTGTGTATATGCTTGTGTGAGAGAGAGACAGTATGTGTGATAGGGTGTGTGTATGCTTGTGTGAGAGAGAGACTGTGTGTGTGACAGGGTGTGTGTGTATATGTAAGAGAGACACAGAGACAGCGTGTGTGTTGGCTGCTTGGGAAGGGTAGATCGTGCGCTGTCTCTTTAAGCACAGCGGCACTCACCAGGAGGCTCATTCACACCGCAGCAGCTGCCAGTAGCTCCGGTCCTGCTCCTGAGCTCTGTTCCCCCTCCCCTCTCCCCCCATCTGCAGAGATGGGGTATGTGGCTGGGGGGTGGGGGACGGGAACACCCTGACATCAGCGCCCCCTCTCGCCCCACTCTGCACAGCAAGCAGGAGGGTGCCAGGAGCAGCTGGCCAAGGACTCCAAGGCAGAGGGCAGGAGCAACATGGCTGCAGAGCAGCAGAGGGTGGGGCACCTGAACACATGACGGATGTGCACGGCTCTGCTCATCCAGTGCACGGCACTTGGTTGACTCTTGGGCAGCCGCACAGCTTAGAGGGAACACTGGCTGCAAGACCATTTTTTTTTTCTTTTTAGATACTTTTTAAATTAAACGGTAGGGAATTTAGAACTAATCAAAGCAATACTTCTTTACACAATGTATATCCAACCTGTGGAATTCACTGCTACAGGAGATCATCAAGGCAAATATAATTGCTCTTTTCTAAAAAGTGCTAGATAGTTTTTATGATCCCTGGGTCTGATCAGCCCCTTCTGAGGGAAAACCTGTAGGAGAGTCTAAGGAAGAGGAAATAAGTTTAAAATTAATGGAGATTTCTTCCTAATTGTTCCATCAGATGATGGGAACAGCGTCTACCCCCTAGGCTTGCCATGGAACAAGCCACAGTGTCGGCTACTAAACCCTAAATTTTGTGCTTCAGGCATAATAAACTGATCATCTGCAGAAGCAAGAAAGGACTTTCCTCTTCACAGGCAAGCTGCGTTGTGATTTTCTTCACTTCTCTCCAAAGCCTTTATTTATTGGTCTTTATAGTAGGTGGGATACCAGCTATGTGGCCTAGGCCATATGTAGGTATGGCAAATTCTGTTCCTAGAAGTAGCAAACAAAGCTACAGTACGTTTTGATTCTTTAATGAAAATATCCATAATTATCCTCTCATCTATGAGTTAGCAAGAGAACCCAAACTTTATGAACTATGCTTTACCAAAATTAGTGATGTAATTAAAAATAGGTACTGACTACATTTCCAGGTGGGGTAGAGAATGCACCTTGCAACCTCAATGCTGAGGGAACCTGCATTGCAGGGGAAGAACAGCCTTGGAGTCCCAGCATGTGCTTCTCCCCCTCCTAGCCCAACTTTCTCTAGCAGTGTGATGCTGGCAAGTTCTTTGAAGTAGTTCCCTTTCTCCAGAGCATTACCTCTGCTGTATGCTGAGAGAGCTTAAGATAGTGCGATGGAGAGCTTGGAATGAGTAGTGGGGAGTGTCCCATCAGCATCATGGCCAATTTAGGGGCAAGCAAGCCCCTTTCCTTCTTGTGGATGCCATTTGTTGTCCTATGACCTCTCCCTTCCCTCTTCTGGATTAGGTTTCTTACTATACTGGGAGAATTAAACTTTACAGGAGCAAGGAAAGAATTTTCCCCTTGTTGCCAATTAGTCTGTGTTCATGAGTTTATTCTTCCTTCTCTTTTGAGCAGCCTGGAGGCTAGTGTTAATATTGATCTGGTGGTTGTAACTGTGCCTGGGTCCAACTTGGTTAAAAGGGTGTACAGATCCTGGGTAATCTGAGCATGGATCAGGAATGGGTAGAGCATCCCCTATAGATGGGGGAAGTTTATTGACCATATCCTCCTCCTGGGTTGCCCTGGTGGCTAATTAAAGAAGGGTGGACCTGTGCTGGACCATCGTTGCCAGATAGTTTTAGTTGAGTTCTATCAATAAAGTTGTGGCCTGTTTAAACAACATTATTATATTGCCTGTCTTCCTGCTGGGTCTGAGTCAAAGGCAAAATATAGAAATTAGTCATAGTTAGTTCTTTTTAAAATTTTACTATTGTCTCTACATAATGGGCCAAATTCTGATCTCATTTACACCAGTGTAAAAGTAAATCTGCAATGAAGTCATTGGAGTTACACTAAAGTATATCCAGTATTAGGGAGGCCAGAATCAGGCCCAACGTCTGTTGTACTAATAAATATCTTTTCCCTGGAAATTATATTGTACCCTGTCAAGTGGAAGCAGCTTCAGCATACTTATGACTTTGTGAAGCGTCTATCTATCTATCCTGCCCATCACTACAGTACTGAAACTCAACACAACAAAAGAAAATTTCAGATCAATGTAATTGTTTACTTCCAAATATAAGTACACCAGTGTGAAAAATTATTGTCCTAATAAGAATGACAACAGATGTACTCTCTAACCGCTGTTCTACTTTGATGATTTGACCTTTTGACCTGTGGCTCCATTTAAGTGAACATTGGCTACATAATATGTTGCTTTTGTAGATGCTAGTTAGGAGGTATTATTGACTTGGAATTTATAAATATTTAATCTTCACATTAAAAATATGGGACAGAATAGCCATTAGAGTCTGACAATAAAAAGGCTTTCTCTTTTGATCAAGATGGTAGAAGAATGTAAGACAAGATTTTTATTAAGGTAAAACAAAAATTAAAATTGCTGACAGAAACAATGTAAATTTGACCTGGAAGAAGCTCAGTTGTGACTGCTGAAATGTTTGTTGTAGCATCTAAAATTGTTCTTTCTGTTGTGTCTTATATTTGAACTTAGTATAGGAGCTGTGCAAAGTACAAGCAGTTCACACAAACCAAAATAGATGGTTTATTTGTCAGCTACCGTTAACAATGGAAGAGAAAAGTTCAGCACAGGATAAAAAGCTTAAATCTTTATTTTCTACTCAGAAAGTGGAGTCCTTACATTATAAATTACTCAGTCCTTGTCCTTGGTTTAGCAGCTACTGCGAATTGGCATGAACATTACATAATCTTAAATATTGATTCTTGTTAGATAAAACCATTCTAAGGGTACCACCCTCCCCCAGCACACACACACATATACACAAAACTATCTTTGTTACATACTGCGTTGATATTGTCCTAGTATTTTAAGTCAGCACAGTTCATCGGTTGTTCATATCAATACATTGATTAGTTCAATTAGAAAAAATACATTTAAAAAGCCTTCTTGAAGAGTCAGTCTTTTATTATAGTTGAGCATTGCAATGTTTAATGAATAGTTCTGGCCAAATTCTGCATTCAGTAACATTGTTATGCATTGATTTACACCTGATTTACAGCAGTATAATTGAGAACAGAGTTTGGTACTGTATGTACTGACATAGCTAACTTGCCATGGCTATGGAATTTGGACCATTAGGAGAAATGAGAAGGTATCTTGCTGGGATATTATCACACCCTGGGTGTGTTGTGACTCAGTCGTGAAGCATAAATGATGGGCCAGGCTGGGGTGTCCAACTGTGGGATTTAGAAAATACTGATTTTTTTTTCCCACAGAAAAATTTTGGTAATCCGTTAGGCTATGTCACAGGGTGAACTGTGCCTTTAAGAAGGTTTCATGTCCCGTCTCTGACCTGTATCTGGTGTGCCCTCAAATCAATAGAATTTTGGGGCTTGTAGAGCAGGGTTCATTAGAACTGTTGGGTAGAAGCAAGGCCTGATAGGGTCAGGAAGAAGTGAAATATGAGCCATTTTTTCAGGGTAGATGGAGACCTGTGGAGTGTAGGCAGCTCTCCACTGGGAGTCTGGAAGAGAATAGTGACTGATAGGGGGTTGGGGAGGGATTAATGATTTCCTGAAACGCCTGCACTACGGAATAAACCTCTCTTCTGGGGAGAGAATTAAAACATGGAACCGTTGCTTGTGTGGTCTCAGAAGTCTGCCATTTCCAAGGGCCAGAGGCAAAAGCAATAAGCTGAGTGGGAATGGATGGAGTCGTTCCTACTGTTGGTGAGCAGATGGGTCTAGGGGTGCCGAAAAAGGACACTGGGCCGAAGAGAAAACCAGCCTTGGAAAGATCTGGTCATGGAAACTCTGCATGAAGGGCAGGAAAACACCAATGTTTGTGGGAGGAGCACAAGCATTGATGTGGCAGTTATGGGAGTGTCCCCTACAGCTGATGAATCAATTAACACTGAGCTGAAAGGAGAAGACATTAGTGGTTATATATCCTTGAAGGAGAAGTACCAGAAGAAACTGACAACCATAGAAGCCAGGCAGCTGACCCTGAAAGAAGGAGACAAGCTAGCTGAGGAGCATCAGGCCACTTTAGAAGAAAGAGATCACCTGCTCATTATGGTTACTGAGCTGGAGATTGTTAGGGCTCAGACCTCACAGTCACAAAGCAGAAAGCGTAGGTGAAGACTGAAGAACTTGTCCTGGGATGGGGAAGGTTGTAAGGGGGGTGTGTGTGTGTGTGTGTGTTACAGTATGTAACAAGATGACTTGCCCCGTGGGCTGGAGAGCCTGTAGCTAAGCAAATCCTGATTACAAGACAAGCAACACCTGGGTTGAACTAGGAATATCAGGATAAAAAGAGAAGAAGGGAAGCCCAGGAAACTGGAACTAGGGCTGTAGACAAACTGCAGGGAGCAAGAAGACTCCTGCAGGGCACTGATTCTGAAAACGTGCAAAAAGCAGGAGGAAGCGCTTCAGGCAAGGAGGTGCGGAAGAGATATTGTAGAGGCAAAGGGCTTCCTCACTGATGGTCATGGCCTTCTGTGGGCTTCTCAAGATCACCCAGGTTTGGCAGAGGGGCCTACAGCTCATTCTATGAGGGGAAAACTACCAGAAAAATCCTGGAGGATATCTGTAAGGAGGAGGGGCGGGGGATCTCATCAGGACCTCTATTTACTCTCTATCTTTCTCTCTCAGTGGAATGATACGAGCCAATAAATAAATACATTTGTTAGTCTCTAAGGTGCCACAAGGACTCCTCATTGTTTTTGCTGATACAGACTAACATGACTACCACTCTGAAATACGGCTTGTGTAACTCCATTGATGTCAATGACAGATATAGGCAAGACCAGAACCACACCCTTAAAGGAGCCATTTAGGCAAAGGGACAGTGGTATGAACATGTTTTTAGTGGCCTTTATTGTTTCACAATACAAAATGTAAAATGATCTATTTACTGAATGGCACTAATACATGTTTATTATTTTTGGAGCAATTATAGTTTCTGTTTTGACATCTGCCAGTCACTGAAGGCAGGTTTTTTTGATACATTTGCCATACCATAAAGAAGTGTTTTCAGGACATTATTTATCTTTTAAAGTGCTGCTCTGAACCTGTGTTGTTTCAAAGTGTCAGACCAGTTCCCTTCTCAGTGGGGAATTGATGAGGAGTATTGGAAAGGTTACCATTAGAGGAAGTGCAGATCAGAAGTAGTATAACAAATCTGGAAAAGGAGGTTCAGCCTAAACCTGTATTAAGCAGTGAGTCTGCAACTTTATATCAGCAAACTTTCACCAGTAAATATTGGTTTAGAACTGAAAACTAAAAGCCTTATGAGTAATTTCCCCATGAAAAACAGTGTTCATTTCTTTTTATGTTTTGATAAACAGAACTTTTTGAAAGGTTCCAGTGTACTGCAGAACTAACAACCTTTTAAGGTTCTCCCATCCATATTGACTACACATGACACCTACTGAAAATCACAAAAGTTCAGGTTAGCAGAAACAAATATAGCATTAAAACATTGTAAAGCATTTGATAAGATGCTGTCTGCTGTATCTGTAATCTCCCTTCTTTGTACTACGGAAGAACGGAATATAAGCTGACAAATACAAGCATGTTTACAGTAACACTACTATTTAATTAAAAGTCTTGTCTGACTCAGTCTCCTTTTATTCCCATCTCCTGGTACTAGTCCTTCATGCTGAATGCAAGTGGTGGAGGGAGGAGGTACCGCAGGTAATTCTTGTCTGTCTTATTGTTGATTTTGCTGACCTACTGTGGTAGGCTTGATTTTCACTCAGTTGTAACATAAACCAAACAAGAAACATTCTGTGTAATAACATTCAAATTGCAATGACAGCTTTTGGGGAGCTTAGACTGATTTGGGAAATAATGTGGCAATATCACTTGAACAAGTAGTCGGTCCCTAAGTCATGCAGACATGCCATTGTGGACCAAAAAGAAAACAGAGTTTAATGAGAATTCTAGATGTTGAACAGGCCTTCAGTCCCTCGGCAACATACCCTTCTGTAAGAAAATGCAAAATCACAATATGTTTTCATCTGTCTCACTACACCCCAAGTTCCAAGCTGTGTTTTGAGAAAATGTGTCTGTCTTATAAAGATGATTGTGGTTTTGTTGGTCTAGTTCAACTTCTGTAGAATTCAATAGCAGGTTCCCTCCATTTATCTCCACCAATGAAGACAATATCATTCTGTTTCTTCAGCAAACATAGTGTACAGCATGTTGTGATGAATTGGCTGAGCAGTGATAGGTCAGCAGGAGGCAGTGTGGTGAATCTGCTGGGGTGACTCTGCTGTTCATTTTCTCCTCCTGCTGTGGAGTGTGATGTGATAGGTTGCCAGCAGGGGAGGTTCTGTGGCACTTAGGCATCTGGGAGAAGTGGGTCACAGAGGTCTAGTGGAGTATGGGGTTGAAGGCAGGTGGTGTGTGGGTGTATTGGGATTCATCACATTAGGGACTCTAAGGCTTTAGCAACTGACGTGCCTATAGCACTTGGCTCAGCCATACAACACCTGGCATTCTATCAGGGACATCAAATCCTGGCCCGCTGGAGACCCCATGAAAGATCCCCATTTACTATACAATTTGCTGTGGCATAAAAGTCTAGTGCCATTCTTCTCCCTTTGTTTCCTAACTCTGCTCCCCACACAATCAATCTGGTGGCAAACTCAGCTATGGTATTATTTTATGATCTGGACCTTCCACTGCTTACATATATGTGCCATCAGTGTGAGTTCTGCAAGCAGGAATTCAGGATTGATTTTTGGCTGTGATGAAATTGAATTTTGCAGTAAATAAATTTTTCAGCAGTACCTCTGTTCCTGTTTTTATTTTTTATATTATTCCTGTTCAAATGTTTTGAATGAATGTTATGCTCTAAAGTATGGTCAAGAATTATACCTGTGATTAGCAGTGTAGTGGTTCTCTTATGTGAACCACCATTCAATATGGACTAAGTGGAGACCACCACATTCATTTTCACTTAGGATTTGAGCCCCAGTTAGAGAGATGTGACTTTAATCCACTGTTCTACTTTGATGCTTAAGTAATGCATACATTAAAGATTATAGTCTGATTTTGAACATTTTCTGTTCATCCTTCTTTAGCATTTGGTCTGCATCACATAACTCCTTCTCTATGTTTACAATCCTCTTCCCCTCCCTACAGAAACCACTATTACCTCCACATTCACCCAGTGCAACTACCGTCTGCCTCTATCTTAATTGTATGAACTTTATCTCCACCTCCTCTTCTCATACACAAACCACTATGTCCATCCCACAAACACTCGAATTGTCACCACCACACATGAAGAGTTAGGTAGGATCTTAAGCAAAGGCTACTTGCATGGGTTATGAAATCTGAATCTAGGCAGGAGGGGGAATTAAACCTTTATGAAGGAGTTTTTTTTTTTTGCTTATGCAACCTTTCTATACACACAGCTTGTGCTGTTATAATTCACCTTGTCCAAGAAAAGCTGGATTGAGCTCCTTCATAACTCAGTTAATGTCACTTGTGACTGTCCAACAAGTGTCTGTGCAGAGTGATGTGTGGCTATGTCTATTCGTAGTAGCTTAATGCATGTCCTCCATCTACAGCACTCCTGGATCTGATCAGTGAAGTAAACAAGCAATGGAATTTGAAATTGGAAACTGATTATTCTGCTTGGTATCATATGGCATTTCTTACAGAGCACTGAACTAGATTTGTTCAGTAAAGTTCAAGATGAAAGGAGGGATGACCTGGCTAGTAAAGCAATGGACATGAACTCAGGAGATCTGGGCTCAGTTGCTGGCTCTGTCACAGACTTTCTTTGTTACCTTAGGTAAACCACCTAAACTACCCTGTGCCTCAGTTTCCCTATCTGTAAAATGGGGATACAAATACCCTTTCTCCTACCCTTTGTCTGTCTTCTCTATTCAAATTTTAAACTCTTTGGGTCAGGGACTGACTTTTACTAGGTATGTACGTAATAGAGGCTACCACAATGGAGCCGTGATCTTCTTGGGGCCTCTATTTACTACCTGCCTTGGTGAGTTTTGCGCTTTCTGGCGGATTTGTTTGCCTCAGAGGTTCATGGCAGTCCTTAGTTTGGCTCCTTTTGTTAGTGGCACAAACCTGCCGTTCACTTGGCTAACCTCCTCACTGGCCAGCATGGGGAAAAGGAGGAGAACAATCCCTGCAGTCTCTGCTGGCCCACCTAGTGGGTCAGGGGACAGGCCAGAGACCTTCCCCTCTGCTGGGACCCACAGTCCAAATCAACTCCTCTTATATGAAATAGGGAGTTGAGGGGATGGGGGAACCCCGGTCCATCCTCTACTCTGGGTTCCAGCCCAGGGCCCTGTGGATTGCAGCTGTCTGTAGTGTCTCCTGTAACCGGGGCTGGCTCCAGGCACCAGCTCTCCAAGCAGGTGCTAGGGGTGGCAGTCCATGTCCTGCAGCGGCAATTTGGTGGCTTTTGGGCGGCAGCTCCACCACTCTTCCGGGTGCAGCGGCAATTCGGCGGCAGCTCCACTGCTGTTGCCTGCAACAGCTGCATGACACCTACAACTCCTGGACTACTTTCCCATGGCCTCCTCCCAACACCTTTCTTTGTCCACACAACAGGACATTCCTCCTGATATCTGATAATGCTTGTACTTCTCAGTCCTCCAACAGTACGCCTACTCACTCTCAGCTTCTTGCGCGCACCTTGCTCCCAGCTCCTCACATGCACCTCACTAACTGAAGTGAGGTCCTTTTAAAACCAGGTGCCCTGATTAGCCTGCCTGTCCTAATTGATTCTGGTAGCTTCTTAATTGGCTGCAGATGTCCTAATTAGCCTGCCTTAATTGGTTCCAGCAACTTCCTGATTGTTCTGGAACAGCCCATTATCTTACTCAGGGGAAAGGGACCTGCTTAATCTGGGGCTAATGTATCTACCTTCTATCACTCTCCTGCGGCCATCTGGCCTGACCCTGTCACATATCATAATATAAATATAAGTAAAGCAGACATTGCAGTTCAAATAAGATATACTGACAACAACTGGATTTCATAACTATCTGTGTCGTATAACAAAGTATTTAATCCAAGTTTACTAATGCAAATATATAAATTTGAATGTATGAATTGTGCTCAATTAATTCCCCATGTGAAGTATTTCCTATAAACAAACATTACCTTTATTTTATAGATTCCTCTTCCCCCTTTGACTCTGCTCTCACTTTGCTCTCATATCAGAGTTCAGTTGCTTATTATTCTCTAAGCTATTTTTATGGATTTTTGCCTTAAGAGAATGGTGGAAATCACAAGAGGCTACACCAAAGGTAGAAATTCCTGGAAGCTATAGTATAACATTTCCTTCCTATTGTATAAGTCATCTTTGGTGAATTTAACATTTGTGCGAGATCTGAAATTATTAGCACTGAATCACTATTTGATTATGGCTTAGAATGGACAGACTCAACTTAAGAAATCATTGTGCACTAAGGAAATATCCAAAGTCAGAAATTCAGTGACGGCATAAAGCACAATCTCCTTAGCCTCTGTGGCACTAGCAGCTTCTCCTTTTATCCAAGAGTTGTTACATTTTTATACGTCTTTAAACATTGATTTAATAAACGCACTAACTCCATCATTCCTTGTACTGTTCAACATAGCTATTGAGAACTTAGTTTAATGATGGAGCTGCAAGCAGTATCTCCATGCACTGGAAAACCAGAAGATCTCCTCATTCAAAATGAAAATAGCCAGTCCAACTGATCTCTTTATTTTAAAAAAACAACAATTTTCTAAATTTAATGCTCTCATTTTTCACAATGGTTATTTCACAGATTATTTTTCCATTCACTGACTTCCGTGCTCCCCCACAGCCACAGATGCAACAGTAAATACTATCCTCTTTTCTCACAGTAGCTCTAGTCAACATGAAGTTCCACGGAACACAGAGTACTTGCCATATTTTTGTTTATCTTTAGAAATAATTGTTTTTGGTGTTTTATTTGTTTATGTTGTATTCCTAGACCACTTCTTCCTACTTCTTCAGCATTTGATGAGAACAGAGACAATAAACAATAATGCCTCTGAACATATATATGATCACTGTCCAAAATGCCTGCAATATTTATATAATTGTGGAGGACAAAGATCATTATAGAATTAATGATATTGTAATATTTCAGGAAGGAAAGAAGCCTTGAGGTCTATCTAAATCTGTCTAACATTGGTACATGTAATATATTTTTCCTCTAAGTGCTCCTGTAATACTTTTTTGAATATGTTCACAATTGCAGCTTCCACATGTTAATTAGGTCATTCCACACATTAATTACCCTCTGCAAAACAGTTTCACTTGAACTCCCTTAGTGTCCGGACTTTCCTTGCTTTGTAGTTTCCTGCCTTCTTGGTTGGGAGCTGATTACCTTCACATATGTTTGTGGCATCCACTGTCTGTCTACCCCAAACCTATATGCACTTCCATCTTCACATCTCTTTCAATCTCACCATCTTCTAATAAACAGATTGGCTCTGTTACTTTCTCAAAGATTAGTACTAAGTGATGGGATTTCTCATGTGGGATCATGCAATGTTCTGTGCTTCTGAAATGGGTTCTTTCCTCGTTCAGTGTGTATGTGCAGGGGAAGAGGAGATATTGTGAAACTGGTTGGCAGTGTCGTTGATATCCTTATGACATTCACCTTTGTTGCCATTTCATCAGTTAGCTGTGGTCGTCATCCAGCTTTCTTTGAGTCTGGCTGAGAGTGAGGTTTGATTAAGAACCAGCTAGTTGAGGCTCAGTCCTAATAACCCTGTGATGATGACGGTGGGTTGGGAAAAATAACCAGAGGAAATAGTGAAGGGCATATCTGTTTCTTCAGCTGAACTGGTGTGCTACCTTTTGTTACTTGGGGTCTAGGACACTTATGGGATGTCTGCCTGTGTCTGGAGCTCCAGAAAGGACAAGTAGTCAATAAAACTTTTCCCATCTTTGCTCGGCTCAGAGATGGCAATCTTTCCTATCAGATGCAGATCTTGGTTCTATTATTCCTTGCTTTGTCTCCTGCAGATTAGTTTATGCTTCGAAATTTTTCACATAAAGAACACATTACTCCTCTAGTCCACAGATTGTAATGACTTCCATTTCATTTTCAGGTGTAATTAGAAGTGCTGACTTTAATATATACTTTTTTTATGTAGTTTGGGCCTTGAGTGTTTTAGCAATCACCTATCTATTGAGATCACTTGGATTTGTTCATATGAGGGTTTGAAGCAGTGATTGTAGTAGATGGCTCTAAACGCTGGAATTGGATTCTTCCCTTGGACCTACAGAACCCGAGTCTGTTAATTGTGTGCTGCTCAGCCTTATCTAAGTTTACGCAGGCCATTTCTGAGGGGGTGGGTTAAGTGAGGGGGTTTAGTTGGTTTGGGTATGTTATGATAATGGTATTTCGACATTGTTAGTTTTGATCATTACTGAATTCTTTGATTGTTGAAAGAGAGAGGTTGATAGACACGGAAGATAAACATTTCACATAAGTGACAGAATGTTTATCCTATGTACCTTCATTTTTATTTGGTACAAAAGACATACTTAAAAATATTGATACCCTCATTCATTTGCTAATTGATTAGTACGGAAATTGCATTCACCAATATTTTGGTTCTTTCTGGCCTAATTAATGTAACACCTTTTTATGCAATTTTTCCGTGACCTGTAGGTTGAGATTATTCTCCCTTTGTTGATTACATCTCCTGGAAGGAAATTAGTTGTACTGTACATGAACACTTCACATGAACTGTGCCTTCATGACTAAGGCAAACAGTTGTGCATGACAGGGAGCGGCCATGTTGGTTCATATTTTCGCAGTTGAGGTGGCAGAATGACCTTGTAAAACAGCATACTTGAAAAAATGTGTTTTAATTCCAATACTATTCTTACTATGTGTTGTTGTTTTTTTAATAATACTTCTGTGGCTACCAAGCAAGCAATGCAGCAATTGTTTTCTCTATCTCAGAACTGGAACAGCAATGGCCAGAGCCAAGCAATCACAGAACGGATTGAGAACTGCTTTGGGATGCTTGGCCTTGTTACATACCATAGGGAAGACCTCATCTTATACCTCCCCAGCCTTTCAAGCTGGTTTTAGTGGGGGCAACAGTGCAATGGGGATAGCTATGAAAGTGATTCCAAGTGGGAGTGGAGGGGATTAAAGCTTACCTTGGAACCTGAGCAGTGATGGCCAGAGAGGAGCACTCCAGAAAAATCTGAGAACTGCTTTGAGATGCTAGGGGCTTGTCCATCACCCCCCTCCCCACACACACACACACACCCCAATCTATCCCCCACAGATATGCACTCTTTCATGCATGACATCAGAATGCACCTTCTCTCTGCTGTACCCTACTGCACTAAGGGCCAAGAGCAACTGAGATTCTCCCATCCTCTCTCAATAAATTTACCCCAGCACAGCAATAAAAGACACAAGATGGCATAAGATACAACTTTATTATGATTTTTGTATTTTACATTTTTTGTTTTTGTTTTTTTCCTTTCCCCTACATGGAAACAGAGCACCGTTTAAAATTGCCTACTGTATGTCACAGTATGGTTACAGTCTTATACAATAGTGTTTTAACTTTTAAATTTGTATTAAAGATTTTAACAAGAATATGCATTCTATCTGCCAGAGTGATTTTTTCAACTTGTTTGGGTGATTCACAAAATTTGCCATGCATCCAATTGTCAGTCTAATTGTTGTGTTTTTGCTAAGAAATATATAGAAATGAAGAGGCAGCCAACTTCCCAAACTGTTCA
The DNA here is from genome assembly GCF_009764565.3 of Dermochelys coriacea. Lineage (NCBI taxonomy): Eukaryota > Metazoa > Chordata > Testudines > Dermochelyidae > Dermochelys > Dermochelys coriacea. Next base: position 101,264,110 of record NC_050074.1, on the reverse strand, counting down.
AGAAAATGTACTAAACAATGTCAGCTAAATCTCACGTAGTCAATAAAAGGGTAAAACTTGTATCTGAAATTCTTCCATGCATTTATAAGCACCATAATTCTACCAAGATAGCAGTATGTGACCATGTAAACGCCATAACTGATTTACAAGATGCCCTTACAATATCCATAGTCACATAAACAAAAAGTAAAAATAATATAATATGACCATTCAAGAATATTTTAATTGAATAAGTCTCCAACACTGTGAAATGGGTAAGCAGTCAAAACAGCTTCAAGGTATACTATACAGTGCTGGTTTAATATTTCAGCTGGCCACGTCAGAGTAGAACACTGTGAATGTAATGAGGCATTAGATTTTCCACAAAGTAGTTTTGACTTAACTCTTAGATATGGATGTGATAAATTGAATTTCTTATACATAAATATAGATCTTAAAAATATGAATGAGAAAATAGACATTATGAGAAGGAATAAAGTATGACTTAAGTCATGGTATAGCCCTGAATTCCTTGAATAATTTGTTGTTCTGTGAATTTTTATTAGTAAAAGCAATAAAGCATCTTTTCTTTTTGAAAATGATATACACATGCTAACTTTTTCAAACTTTTAATTGCTTATAGGACAGTGTTTACAACTCTTGTTAGTATGTTTATTTTAAAGATTGTTTGCATACTCTGATTCAAGACTCTGGTGCCTTGACTCCCCTCCCCTCCTCCCCATAAAACTTATGGCAATACATTGTATAATGACAAGTGACCAAAAAATCAATTTGTAATCTGATTTGAGGTTTTTGATTTCCTCTGATGAGTTTAAATTTCATTAAAAGCAACCTTATTCAAACATAAAAGAAATCCTTGAAGGGTAAAACAGGGAATTGTCTCAAAGAGTATAAAGAATCCAAACTCTTTTGTGCTATTTATTCATTGCATTAATTGTGAGGTACAACATGTGGTGTCAGTTGGCAGATGTACTGTTATCAGCCCCTCTGATCAGCAAGGGGAGGTAAAAAAGCACAAGGGCTCACATTCAAAAATCGTTCTTTGGCATATTGACACTTTAGTTATCAACAACCCTTATTATCTGCTTAGAGCTAGATCGCAGCTTGCTGGTGACATAATAAGCTACAAATCACCAATGGTGCCTTTCTGCATTCTCTTAATTGTATGTATTCGCTGGAAAAAAAATATCATTGGGGCCTCTTGTCTTGATGAGAAATTGACATTTTCTGACTGATTATTTGGGAACACTATGTGAGGTAGATAAGACTTACAGTTGTTTTAAAGGAGGGCAGCCATTCTTTCAGAGGCCTTTTTATTGCTCTAGTTGACCCACTTGATGAGTATGGATTTCATGAGGTCTTTTTCAGCATTTGAACTATAAAAGGTTCAGAATGACACCACCCCTTATAGACAAAAGATAACCTTGCCCTTTGAATATATTGATTCTTTATTAACTAGGCTGTTTAATGCAATGAAATGAGGCATTAGATTGAAGCCCATTTCAAGTGCTTTGAATAATCTTTAAAAGCTTGAAAGACTTTAAAAGGCTGCTCTGCAATAATTGGCATATATTTTTAGAGACTCTATTCCTTCGTTTTGATTAAGAAATTTTTATCTTTGTATTTCTAAAATCAGTGTAAGCTGACTTAACATTTTATCACACCAGTTTACAGATACTTAGTTTGTCATACATGTCATTCTCTCTAGCACTTGTAATTCGTAGCACAGAATTTGTTTCTTCTTTGTTTTCTTTGCATTGAATGTTAGGCTAACAGTTTAACTACTCATTATTCAAACGTTTGAAATAAACCCAAAAGGAATAGTGCCAATAGGCATCAGGCAGACTTTCATCCCTGTAAGCCTTCTTATTTTTTGAATAAGTGGAATGCATCTGATTTAAGCCTGATTCAGAGATACTACTCAAAGTGATTGTAAACAGGCGGAAAAAAACACTATGAAATATTTGAAAGCATTTTTATATTTTCAATAATTGTTTCCTGTTTTGCACAGCAGCACAAGTAATTAAGATGACATTTGTGGGCACCAATTTAAATCATGCTACACATATGGATTATAGAGCTTCAAACCAAAATGTGCAAAACCAATCTTGTATTGTGAAAAATGAACTCATAACTACTGAAATAGTGTCAAGTGCACCAAAAAAAAGTTACATAAGCTGAGTTTTCTGTGTGTAAATTAAAAATACAGTAAGCTGATAGATCCTATTACATTCAATACATTTATCTACAGATACATGCAGATGGCAGAAAATGAGGAGAGAAACAGACGCACTGAACTTTGTATCATATTATATGTCATTAATACGAAGCTCAGCATTTTGAAATCTTTATGTTTTAAGTAGGCATCTTATAATGACAGAACAAAACTCATATTACTCTATTCATTTAATTAGCATATGCTTTCATGTTTATCTTATATGTCAGTTGATGTTATAATTTACTGTTTGTATTGCTGTAGTGCCTGGAAGCAGGCCTCCCACACCAGTTATTCCAGAATATACAGTATGGCCTTAGTGGACATATGCTAGTGTAAAATTGGCATAATAGAGTGGGGAATTGGGCCCTAAATTTCAAGTTCATGGTCTCATCCAAAGCTCATGGAAAAATTGTCACTGACTTCAAGGAGCTCAGAATCAGATCCATACTTGACAAAACCATTTTTTGTTTTTGGTTTTCTTTACTCCTTTGTTTATCTACTTATCGGACATCACACATTGAGGGCTAAAATATTTGTGTTCAGTATTAGTTAGCAGAATCTTTGGATGTGTCATCAGTTTTCCAAAAACTAATATATGAATGTATAATGGC
>NC_050074.1:101253781-101256281 GCF_009764565.3 Dermochelys coriacea | reverse complement strand
TGGGAATCACTGTCAGCTCACAAAGGTTAGAACAGCCTAGGGCCAGAACCATCACAGACTGGCCCAGAGAATCTGGTAGTTGAGAGCCATCCTTCTCTTCTGTGCCGAATAGGTTTCAACGTAGGAGAGAATCTGGGCCTATATATATTCAGAATCATTATGGAGATGCCATCTTGTTCTGTCTCAAGGTGATACTGAAGAAGCAACAAGAAAGTACTGCCAAGTCATATGTCCTCCATTGGTCCTTGACTCTACCTGTTTCTCTCTTCCAAAATAGAATTCTGAAAAGTATAATTTAAGAGGGGAAATCCAATTTTTTTTCAGAAGTTGTGTGCATAAATATATTAGTAATGAACACAACAAACTGATACTAATTTTTTGTAACTCCTAACTATGTGCAAATATAGGTCATACAGTGCAGGAATTTGGGTTATCTACTGCATAATTGCATTTTCTGGAAAAATTCTAAATTGTTTCTTTTTAACAACAAATATTGTTAAATGTGATGAAATTTTTTTGTCCCACTTAGAAAAAGTGTTTTGTCCCACTTTTGGTCAGCTGTGGCCTTCTGGTGCATAATTAAACTAATACTATTTGTGCACAGAATAAAATTGGTTACCTTTACATTTTCCTCAATATACTCCCCAAAGAGTGAATTCTCTCAGGATTGTACTATCAGGCTGCTGGTCATACAAACTGAGATCAAATCGCTTTCCAAAGAAGAATTTACTTAGTCCATTCAGCAAGGAGCTTATGATTTGTCTTTTTGTTGTGTATTTGTACAGCACCTAACAGTCCTGGTTCATGACTATGGCTCCTAGGTGCTATGATAATGTAAATAATAAATAATAGCAATTTTATTGCCAGGCAAATAATCATTCTAATTTTAAAAAGACTGTTGAATATGTTTTGCTCTGCACTGCAATCATATATTGAACCAATGTGAAATATCTTTCACCATCTACAAACTATAAATTCTATTAGAAAATCAAGTCTTAAATACATTTTGCATTTCTGAGTCCACAGCTGGCCAGAGCTTTCTTGCTAAAAAATAATTTGCAGCACCATAAATAGGTATTGTGCTTATGGGGGGAGAGGGGAAGGCTTCTGCCCCAAAGAATTTACAGTCTAAAGCTCTGATCTTGCAAAGACTTATGCACATGCCTAAATTTTATGAATGTAAGTTGTCCCACTGAAGTCATATAAAGTTGACAGGATTACTCACATGCCTAAAATGAAGCATGTACATAAATGTGTGTAGGATCAGGGCCCAGGGTCCCAATCTTATAGACCCTTACTCACATGAGTAGTTCTTACTCATATTAGTAGTCCAATTGAGGTTAAACAAACAACTTACTCTGAGAATAACCGTTTATAGAATCTGATCCTAAATAAGATGTACCTTGGCAGATGATGAATGAAAACACTGGGGAAAGTGGAATGGAAATAAGAGTGACCATTAAAAGGCAAAGGAGCTTGGAGCAGCCCTAATGATGCTTATGTTGGGGGCTGAAACTTCACCTGGATATGGAGAGAAGAAAGATGGTTTTAAACCATTTTGTCTCTCCCTCCAAGTCATTACAGATGTGGCGAGCAAAGTATTATTTTCTCACATTCAGCCAAATCCAGTAACTGGATTGCCTAACAGCAAGGGCCACAATAAACCCTAGTGAACCCTAAAATGCCATTACTCATTTGTACTAAGGGCTGTATTGTGTGGGATATTGCAGGGCTCAATTCTGTGACCTCTTCTGTTCAATGTGTGTACAAGGCCTCAAGGGGAGGACATGAGACAATTTGTGTTACAATGACGTTGGTATGCTGGTGACCTTTTGCGCTACCTCTCAGACTTCTTTGGACCTGGACACAATCAATCAGGTTTCCTAGCACTGGATGAGAGCTAGCTCGTTGAGTCTTAATCTGGACAAGAGGCTATGCAGGGGGAAACAAATATGACAAACAGTGATATCTGCCCCTTTAACTAACGGGGCATATCACCTTTTATAATTCAGATCCAAAATCTATTGGACCCCTGGCTGCTTCTGGATCTTCAGATAAACATCAGTGAACAAAAGTTCTTATTTCTGTCTTTTCTTGACTACATAGGTGTGACCATTCCTAATGATGCCGAGATGTCACCCATTATTTATGCTTCTTTCACCTCCAGATTCAATGATATAAGCACACTCCAGATAGGGCTTGAAGATCACTCCAGCACTTCAACTGCTGCAAATGGCAGCTGCCCAATTTCTTATTTTATTTCAGTTTATAAAATTTGCTGATCAGAAAACTCTCTAGTTGTGTGTATGATATTAACAAGATACTTATTAACACACTTCAGAAATTGACTCAGTGTCTATAAATGACTTTGACTATTTGAAAAAAGGAGAAATTCTCCAAATAATCCTTTATGCAAAAGCCCTTGTGGTTTTTGATTAGGGAAGCAGATATGACCATTCAGAGAGTGCACTCACTTCCCATTCATTTTTGGTACATTTCA
>NC_050074.1:101231281-101236281 GCF_009764565.3 Dermochelys coriacea | reverse complement strand
CCAAGCATTGTGGAATGCATAGGAAATACAAAGGCATGGAAGGGTTGAACACATCATTCATCAGAAGGCACTCTTGCTTGTTGAAGCAGGACTAATATCCCTGGACTTACTCAGGACAATCTATTTACTGTTTTGAAAATAAAAGAAAAGAAAAAGGAAAAGAAACTAAACAGATTTTAATTTCTTTCTTTTTCTATGAAGAACTAAAAACAGATTTTTCATTTAAAAAACCCCCAACAACTTTGTCTTTACCGTACCAGTTTCTCATAATCACCTAGCTGTCCCTCAAATAGTGGTAGAGGAAACAATGGCATGCTCAATTTCAGCCACTTGTTTCAATTACAGGCCTGAAATTCACAGGTCAGTTAATAATTATGTTCGATTAGATAATGGTACAGTATTTTCCTTACTCTTATTAACAATGGGAAAACTGCCCCATTTTCTTCTAATTGGAAATCAAGAACCACTTCATTCATATCTGTGATATTGTTTCTAGACGTTCATACAGACAACCTAACTGGGCCTAGTGCACAGGGATTGTCTTCCCATTCAAGAGTACCTGGCAGTAAATAATGGCATTGTGATGTGACACTAAACACAGAAAAAGGGACAGCTCATCTTCCTTGTTACAAAAATAATACCCTTGCTGACAACTACTGGATTGCGTTCAAACAATTCTGTTTACATACCTCAAAGAATACATTTGATTATGGCTTTTATAGTCTTGCTGAAACTACATCTACCAAACCCAGCCCTGCAGCTAAGGAACACTAACAGAAGTGGCATATCATATGCCCTCACTTCCAGAACAATGATACGACTTTGGGCATGGGAAGCCTGAAGTCCAGGATGTAAAATATCAGAAAAATTGTCAAGTGTCTTACATTATAATAGCAAAATAAATTTGGGATAGTTACATCTTAAAACTTAATCTGATCCATTATAAATATAGGTTTCAGAGTAGCAGCCGTGTTAGTCTGTATTCGCAAAAAGAAAAGGAGTACTTGTGGCACATTAGAGACTAACAAATTTATTAGAGCATAAGCTTTCGTGAGCTACAGCTCACTTCATCGGATGCATTTGGTGGAAAAAACAGAGGAGAGATTTATATACACACACACAGAGAACATGAAACAATGATAAACCCATTGTTTCATGTTCTCTGTGTGTGTGTATATAAATCTCTCCTCTGTTTTTTCCACCAAATGCATCCGATGAAGTGAGCTGTAGCTCACGAAAGCTTATGCTCTAATAAATTTGTTAGTCTCTAAGGTGCCACAAGTACTCCTTTTCTTTTTATTATAAATATATTGGCCCTTATAGTCTATTGTCAAACTGAGTCAGAACACTTCTGTCAAAAAATGTTTTGCATGAAAAAAGGGATGTGGGGAGAAATTTGTGAAAAATATTTTCTTATCACCTCTCGTTTATTACCAGATAACACACTTTTTTAAGGTAGCTACAAAAATAAGGCATTAAGGACTGGATTATCAGAGACATCATGCACACATGCCTTCCACTGACTTCAGCTGGGGTTATAAATGCTCAGTACTATTGAAAGTCAGACCCTAAACCTCTGGAGCCAAATCCTTTCACTCTTCTGAATGTGGAAGATTTGATAGGCAGGACCGATGTAGTCTTATTGCACAGAGAAGGAAGTGGGGAGTCCTCAAAGATAATCAGCACCAGGGCTCTAATTGAGGGGGCAGGGACTAAAAGATGGCATGCTAAGCTTCAGCCACAAGCCAAGTTCCATCTGCTTGAGATACCACTCACTGCGGGTGTTTTAAGTAAATCACATAGGCTTTGCTGGGCTCCTTAGATGTGACACTCTTTTAGCAGGATTTTGGCTGCACCATTGGACAGGCTAGATTAAGGCACTGGCAAACATGGATGGTCTCCAGGTTATTCAAGGACATCAGAATCTCAATGTTCATCAAAAATATTGTGTTTCTAGAATTCAGGTTTAAAAAAAAAAAAAGCTAGAAAATGTGACCTGAATGTAACTGATGCAGTAATCTCGGTCTGGCTCTAGATAGTCAGGAGGGAGAAGAAGCCACCTGCACCCATAGCCACCATCAGACCAGACCTGTCCCCCACTGCTCTGGAGGTTGGTGACGGGCTAACTGATTGGGAGGTTTGAATGGCTCACTAAGCTTCGTGGGACTGGCTCCCCAGGCTCTGCTCCTTCTACTCTCTACCCATCCGCAGCCCGCTCCCTTTTGGCACCAGGGATCAGACTGGGGGAAAAAGTGGCGGTATTCTCCCAAGTACCACCCACTTGCAGAACTCCAAAGAGATTTCATTCATTGCAGTTTTTGCAGATCTGTATTCTTCCCTCTTTTTTATTAACCTGTTTTGATAGCAGTAAGATAATTAACACTGTTGATATTTAAATTGGCATCACTGGACTTAGCTGAGATGAATGGGGCAGTTCACAACGCTGAGAGCTATTGTTCCAGAGGCTCTGCAGCTGCAGGCAGGCATCACTACATAAGTTTACACTCATTTGGTGTTTCCAAGGCTTTTCTACAAACACAACAGCTAAATTTAGTAAAACAAGATGGAAGCCTCAATAGAAGTGTTGGATTGCCAATGGATCCTAGCTAGAGCTCTAACACCCCAAGCACACTGCAAACCACAGCTCTCCAGGGCCTTGTTACATAGTAGTGCTGAGTGCCATTATGGGTGTGGAGTGGTGCTCAATTAGCAACTCTCCTGATCCGTGGAACAAACACCCTTAGAAGGTGGCATTTCCTATAGTTACTAGGCCTCAAACACCATGGTGCTGAGTCTCATATAAATGCTTATCAAGGTAAGATTAGCCAGATGGACAGTCAGGAGACTACTGCACCTATTATGCTACAGTACTGGCACTGATCTGCAGCTGGGGGTGGGAGACCCACCCCCGCTCCCAACTATTTAATCTATCCTTCAATCTATCCTACATTCACCATAATACCTGAGCTCATAGGCTTTGCATCAAACATTGTGAACACCATGCACAGCCAGTGTACTTGGCTGAAGTTTACAATGGGCCTAAGTAAGACCTGCTTCACCATTTAATCCCTTGGTGGGGCCACAGTTAATGAACTGGAGTGATTGCACAGCAGAGCCTCTGCAGCTCCTACATACCACAGAAGGCTACTCCATATCAGAGCTGTAGAGGCTAGTACAGAGGTCAGTAACAGAGACCTGGTTAGAAGAGGGTCTCTGGAATCTATAGTTATATGGATCCAGGAGCCCTAACATCCCATATAGATGGTGTAGGGATATTTTATTGCAACCTGCAGGTTGGAGTAACAGATGGGAGATGTCTGGTGCTCTAGCCTCAATTTGAAAAGAGGATATCATGTCCCCAACCCTCTTGGTCGACCACATCATTCACATAAAAACTGAATAGTTAGGTTTCATGCAGGGAAAGTGAATCTCACCCATGTGTGCAAGTGCCCCGATATCAGCCTTGTTTATGATATCTTACAAATGCTAGTCTGCTATTTTTAAACATATTTGGAAACAGAAATATCACTAGAAAAATGGATGTAAAAGATACAGTATAAACTAGTGAATAGAAATTGACATCAACTAAACCCACATACACTACTTAGTATTTGGCTTTTCAACATCCAATTGCACAACATTTTCAGGCTTACAATGAATGTTTTGCTTTGCAAGTAGGCGAAGAAGACACTGATTTACAGTGATTCCAATAGGATGTGCAAATCATTGGAAATTATCTGAATTCCACCAATATGGAACCAGATCCTGTAAGCCTTCCACATGTAGAATTCCAGTTGAAGTTACTGGTATTTCCATACTGGGACGGTTTTGCTGATCAGATACAAATATGCAGGAGGGGAAACTCAGCAACCACAATACAACCTTGAATCTGAGAACAATTAAGAAAGAGAACCAATATGATACAAAATCATAAATGGTCACATGTCAGGGAACTACCGTATTTTAATACATATGTAACTATAATAAAACATGGCATTTTTGCAAATAAAATGCTGTGTTTGACTAATGTGACAGAATATTTTAGTAACATAATTTGGCATTTTGCTAATATGATAAAGTATTTCACTAATGATACAGAAGCACGAATACTATATCAAAGCCGCAAAACATTACATTTTAAGTATTCAATACTCTAAGGTGTTTCACTAATTAAGATATATTTTTCTAATGCAAACAGTAGTTGTGCTTGTGTTCTTTATATTTGTGATCTTATTTGGTGCTGACTCCTCCAATGGGTGTTAGAGCTACACAAAAATATTCCTACTACTTTCTAAGGACTGCATTGTGGCTAACCCCTGAATGGATGTTCTGGGGAGTACATAAGGATTCTCCTCCTCTTGTACTCCCTTTGCAGGAGCATGTCGCAACTACCTCTGTTGAAGCCACCCTGAGTAGTCACGCTTTGTTACCACTAGCCATGTGGTGAAGAATAGTAGATAGTAGATGGGGCTATGGCTCTGCCCCACTTCTCCTAGTTAGCTAGCAGCATCAGCAGCTGTGGAGAGTTGCACACATCTGCACTGAATGTGCTGTCCCACACCAAAAGAATGTTAAAATTGACACACTATATGTATTGTTCTGCTGTACCTATACTAGGCAGTGAACACCCAAATCCAGCATATAATATTATGTAACATATTCACAGTAATATTTAGGCACAATAGAATGACTTACAGTCGGACCCTGAATGTTATTTTAAAGGATCTTTTTATAGTAGTTAAAAGAAAAATAATCTTACACCAAACATGTGCGACTTTCCTATTATTTATGGATCACTGATAAGATATAACCATGATTTTAAGAGCCAAAATAGTCTCATAAGTCAACAAAGGACCCTTATTCTTAAAAAAAAAATATTGAAGGTAAAAGTTTGACTGAGTAAAGACCTATTTTATCATCACTACTAAGGTTCTCTTTAAAGAACTTTCAATTTTTGCATTAGATGACCAGATAACAAAAATGAGGTTTGTATGGGGAAT
>NC_050074.1:101223781-101226281 GCF_009764565.3 Dermochelys coriacea | reverse complement strand
AAGCCAGACTGCAAGCATGGTGGGACACTGATGGGAAACAGATGCCCTGGGGATTCAGCCCCTCCCTACTATAGGGCCACATAATTTTCATATTGTGAAATACAGTGAGACTTGGCTCAGTTTTCAATGGTGAGTGTAATTTCCAATCATTATCTCATTGTCCCCATCAATTTAGGGGCAATGCAAATCAGACAGAAGTTTCCAGGTCAGACAGGCTCTGACCCTACCTTTCTTTTTACTTTTTGTTGACATATAGGCTTCTGTATCCCTTACAAAGTGTTTGAAATGTATATTTCTGTTAAAGTTTTTATTTTATTTTATTTTCGCAGTAAATTAATTGCAGCAACAGCGGTTATAGAAACTTTGGTGATTCATTTAAACATCTTTATTTAAAATGTCCCTATGAATCCTGGTGAAGGAGAACTCCAGGGTAGGAAAAGTAAATGGCCCCTTTCTAAAACTTCATTTATTTTTGCACTTTTAATTTAACCTATGGAAATTTACATTAAAATATCAATTTATGGAATTTCTTGAATCAATTAATATAAGGAAAGTCAAAAGTAAGACTGAACATTTAGGGTCAGATGCTCATCTGGTGTAAATCAACATAGCTCTGTTGCAGGCAATGGAACTACATCAATTTATAAAAGTTGAAGAAACTGGATTTTAGTCTAACATTTTTTTTCCACCAAATGCATTCGATGAAGTGAGCTGTAGCTCACGAAAGCTTATGCTCTAATAAATTTGTTAGTCTCTAAGGTGCCACAAGTACTCCTTTTCTTTTTGCGAATACAGACTAACACGGCTGCTACTCTGAAACTAGTCTAACATTTGTAGTTAATTCACTTTACTTTGCTGAATATTGTTGCTTACAGAGCAATTATGATTAGTCATTGTTTGGAGCCATTGCACAAACTGGTCACAACAGTTAGTTAAAGTATGAAGCTAGAATTTCCCAGAATTCCACAGAATTCCCAGTGTTAATTCCCTGCAAAATTGAATCATATACTTCCATGATGTTTTATTGTAGCTTTATGTGGATTGATTTCATTTGTGTTTATCATAGTATTTTTAAAGACTCTATAATCGTGATTGGATTAGCCAGTTGCCTATAGGTAACTCATTCAACCCCAGCCAGTTTTGTAGTTAACATCTGCTTAGCATACCATATGAAATAAGATGGTGGTCTTAGGCAACGTTCACATTGCAGAGAGGTCAATATCACCAAAACCACCACCACCACCGCATTTGGCACCCTTCTTGACAGTCTCAGCAGAAAAGCCAAGAACTGAACAGACAGGGAGACTTAAATATCCTCTCACCCTTGGAGGTGGGTCCTTCCAGATCAGAGCTGAGGTACACTGGAGGGAAAACTTACACTGCTCCTGCCCAGGTTGTGCCTGTTTTGTGGATAGATGGAGGACTTCAGTCTCCACGGCTATCAATCCAGCACCTTTCATGAACACTACATTCATACTAAAGGCTCAATCCTGATCCCACTGAAGCTAATGGCAAAACTCCTATTGACTTCAATGTGAGCAGGCTGGGAGTCCTTAAACAATAATTGTTTTTAAAAGTCTCAATAATCTGCTCATAGTTTTCAAAAGTACCCCAAATACACATTTTTTTCCAGCAAGATCAAAACAATAAGACAGAAACAGTTACAGTCTATTGGGAAAATACCAATCTAAAGTGTTGTTTTTGAAAAGCACATTATTTAACAAGTAGGCTATAAGGCCCAGATCCTCAAAGGTTTTTTAGGCACTCCCTTAGGGCTTGTCTACATTACCTGCAGGATCGATGGGCAGCAATCGATCCAGCAGGGGTTGATTTATTGTGTCTACTCTAGACGCGATAAATCGACCGTCGAGCACTCTCCCGTCGACTCCGGTACTCCACTGGAGCGAGAGCCACAGGTGGAATCGACGGGGGAGCATCAGCTGTGAAGTGAAGACACCGCAGTGAAAACACCACAGTGAGTAGATCAAAATACGTCGACTTCAGCTACATTATTCATTTACTTGAAGTTGCATAACTTAGATCGATCTCCCCCAGTGTAGACCATGCCTTAGTCATCAATTAAGTCCCTCTTCTGCCCATATCTGTGGGACTTAGGTGCCTAAATACATTGGGGGATCTGGGCCTAAAATCTCTTCCAGAGTAACTACATTCTATCAATTTATCAAGTAAACATTTAAGAACTCTTTGGTGTTTATTTTTATAGATGTTTGTGACACAACAGAACAATTCATAATACACACATGAATATTTGCAGTAGTAAGCATGTGTGCATTATGGACCCACTACATTAAATCATTAACTTAAAGAAATTATGAATGTAATTACCATTCATGTGAATATCAGCTTTTTTCATCTCAATATCTAGTTGAATTCATTTTTTTAAATGCCAAAAGAACTCAGTCCATATTTTAGACAAAAAGCCAGAAATGTTTCTTTTAAAAGTTGAATTCTTTTGAGTTCAGAAACATTTGTAACCACA
>NC_050074.1:101208781-101218781 GCF_009764565.3 Dermochelys coriacea | reverse complement strand
GAGAGGCTACATACAAGCAAATATCTGTGGTTTTTAGTGAGCACTTTTCTTTAAAGAATGTGTTGCTAATTCAAAGCATACAATCCTGCATGTAAGACATCGCTCCAAGTGAACAGGGACAAAAGTAACTTTAGGCATTACATACGTTATCATACTTTAAAACAGGATATCATTATGTAATGTCATACCCCACTCAGGAACAAACATTGTATTATAACTGAGAAAGTTATCTTTTCAGAATTTTTTTTCATGGTTGTAGCCTTAAAGGATGAAAAATATTGGGGTCTGCTCCTGCTCCCACTGAAATCCTTGAGAGTTTTGTGATTTATTTCAATGAGAGCAGGATTAGCCATTGATTCATATTTCCAGTAGATGATACTGCTTAATTAAATAGGAAGGGAGAACCTGATTAGCAAAGATACTGAGCACCCGTAAGCCCCCACTGATTTCAACTGGAGTTATGAGTGCTCAGCATTTCCAAAAATCAGTCTCAGAATCTATGGTAACCCTTTATTATATCAGAGTGTGTTTTGGCTCGTTGCTATTGTTTTACAGGAGTGTATTCTTTCAGTCAGCTGATTACTACAATTGCTTTTTAGATGTAGAATTTTAAAGTAGACAAGAATGATGGACCAAATCCTGATTGCCTTTGAATAGTCCAGCTAACTTCAGTAAAAGGAGTGATGCAAGATTTGACCCAATGTCTTTAACATTTAAATAAAACAAATCAACTATGATATTCCACAAAGCAGCTATTGGTTAATGAAGTTTATGTAAATTTTTCATAGTATATAAAAATGCCTTTATTTTTCTAACTGTGATATTTTCTGCTTAGAGTCAAATACTTTTTATACAGCTTACAAAAATAAATACTTGTATTTTGCTAGGATCATAATAGCTCATTAGAAGAGGCTGAATTTGGACCTAGACTAAAACCTAACACCACAGGGCTGAGCATGCTTACTTGAACCTATAATGTTGCCAGTTCTCTCTCTCTAGGGAAGTAAAGGACTAGGGGAGAGGATTCAACCTTCTTAATTGTGAACCTCATTAGTGATGGTTGCTAGGCAAAATACACACCTACTTTCAGTGCATATGAAAGAGATAAACAATACGTCATAGACTATAATGACTCTTGTGCTCAGGGCGACCTTTAATTATTATATTTTTGTTCTCTTATACCTTAGTTATTAATGCAGAAAAACAAATTAGGTTTTTTGTGGACCACAGCAGATTCATAAATTGTTTTCCATTTTTGATGTCTAAATCATATTTCATTCTGATAATCATTGCTTGCTTCATTCATTTTTCTGTGTGTGCATCTGTATGTATTATGTGGAACATAAACACATAACCTTAATATATGAGAATTGTTATAACAGCAGCTTAGCATTGCCAGTTGTTACTTTAAATGATTTAATTGTACAGTTGTAAAGGGCATGATCCTGCTGACATATGCATATTTCTAACTGTTCACCTGAGTAGTCCCATTGAAGTCAATGTGTTTGCAGGATCAGCCCCACAGTCTGTACTGCAGTGTAAAAAAAAGCATGTTTTTGGAAAGTTTTAACTTCAAGCAATTCAAAATATATTTGATAATTAACCATTTTATTGTATAAGTAAGTGCATTACTTAATAGTAATTATCCAGGTTTGTGTGAGGGGATGTTATGGTGCATATAAAGTGACATTTGTGTATAGATATATCTTTTGGTCATTTACTTTATGTGAGAATGTTTGTATGTGTATGGATGTGCAAGATTCAGAGGTTGATGGGCCGCAAAAATAAAGAATTTCAGAGTTTAGGAATTGTTGGGGACACTTTCCACTGTTTTTTTCCCCACAAATTACTTTCTTTTAGCAGATAAGGCAAGAAGTTAATCAACTTGAATCAGTTAGAAGAAAAACATTTTATACTGTTTTTCTCATACAAAAATTCTACTGCTTTAATCTGTAACAGTAGGGCCCAGCAACAGGAAATTGACCTCACAGTAAATTCCTTACAGATTTGATCATGTTTTTACCATCCATTTAAACTTGCATACATAACCTGAGACTGTACCTCTGGATTGAGGATTATGACAAGCCAAAATAAAATTAAATAAAATTAAACAGCAAGAAAAAGCTGCAAGCAAAACAAGGCTTTTAAACAAACAAACAAATAAAAAAGAATGAAAGGGGATAAAAAATTGGTTGTGACTGCAGAACTTTATGGACTAAATAAAGGAAAGGAAGCCAGAAGCAAATACAGGAGGGCTGTATTTTGTTTGACATGGAGTCAGAAATACTAATGGGCTGTTTGATCAACGTGAAGAGAGAAGAAATCATGTAAAAGTAAATGTAGTAGTGTATCAACATAAAATATGGTGCAAAAAAGCATTGCAAATAAAAAAAGACATGTAAATGTGTGCCTACCATTTTCCAGATAAGAAGGGGCCGTACCTTCTGAGGGGTCAAGGCGGCGAGCCCGCCTTCCATGTTTGGAATTGTTGTGTACAAACATGTTGTCTGAGACAGCCAGAACGTGGCCATCCACATTGACTGTTGTTGATACGACAACCTGAAAAAGAAAACAAATACATTTTAAAAAACTGCAGATTTTTAGAAATTCATATGTTGTAGACAAGTCTTTCTGCTTTACATATATATATTCATAGTTAACTTTTTTTTTTTTTGGTGACTAACACTCCTGAATTTTTAAATCTCAATTGTTTCTCTTCAAAACCTGCTACACTAATTAGAGATTAATCTCCTATTATCCTAACAAATGAATTCAATTCAGGGAAATATTCTTCTTGCCATTAGTTTCAGAATCACCCCTCTAGCCACGCATTTTAAATGCTGCTGTTTTGATTGATCTGTTGATATATTGATTAGATAGTTTATCTAATTAAAAATTGTTCACTTGAGACTGTCTCCAAATGAAGGGTTCTGAGGATTCCAAATCAGAAAAAAAAATGCTTAATAAATTAGAAACCCTTGTAACTCCCCATTTCTCTTCAGTAAATGATCTCCAGGTCAGTTTTACAATTACATTTAATGTCTGATAATGAACTTTTTTGCATCTGAAAAGACTGAGTTGAATATGAATAGTGAAAGTGTTTTCAATCCATGAAAAGTATCCCTTCTCAAGTTCATTTGGATGGTGATTGACCCTGGTATGTCAATGGAATTTCCTCCTTTATTTTTGAGTGAAAGGCTCCTATTCTTGTGTCCAGGTTCAGAGTCCGGCCATAGAAGAGATGATGGATAGGGTCTTCTTTGGCTTCCAGCTGCTTCTTAGTAGAAATTGGAAAAGGAACATAAGCAAAATGCACAACCTTGCTGACAAAAACACCTACACAATCGATTTGTGAAATTCATCCCAAAATGATACTCCATAATACACAAGTGAAAGAGGAAACAGAAGGGTTTGTTTGAATGTTTGAGTGTGTGTGTTTGTGATGTGGATCCATAGGTTGATTTTCTTTCCAAAATACTTTGAATACCTCAGATATAAGTTTACGTTTAATTTCAGTTTTCCACCATGGTCATTGTGGGTTGGATTCCAGATTTTCTGATTGAAGTAATCACTGTAGTATTTTCAGTATAGTTAAGATTAGAAGAGTTCTCTGAAACAATGGCAGAGTTAGGTCAATATTAGCCATGCCTCATCCAACTATACTAGTGATGATGGTAAAAACTAGTATACAAACTTGCCAGACTTTTACTTTTTGTTCAGTTTGCTTTGGATGTAAAATCCCAGTGAAAAATGACATTCAGAATACTTACATTCCATATATACAGAGATATAATGAATGAGAAATCAAGAGAGTAAGAACTACACTGTAATTCCTTCCCCTTTTGCACATAGTGGGTGCAAGGCATCTGATTTAAATTCTTTTCTATTTTTATGTTTTGGAGGCAGCCATTTGTATCACCCTTCGGACCAGCCTGAGGGTAATTCTATAGGAGTATTCTATGCTTCTGCATGCACTCTCCTCCACAGAGACAGACTGTATCACCGCTCCTCAACATCCATTGTGGGGAGTCCTGAAACTGCACCTTAACACAGGTATCCTATGTTGCAGTCCTATTGCCATGTCACTGGGCTATCTGCTTTTCACTTTTAATGAGCTAAGTGCAACTTAAAGAAATAACCTGCAGATCATGCAAAACAGATAAAATGTGATTCTCAGCAAAGAATAATTTTTATTTGTTTTTTAGACTCCTAGGCCATGATATATTGAAAGACAGGGGAAGGTGTATATAAAAAAAATACATCTATCTTTGCTCTGTCGTCTATATATAGGTCTCAGAGTAGCAGCCGTGTTAGTCTGTATTCTCAAAAAGAAAAGGAGTACTTGTGGCACCTTAGAGACTAACAAATTTATTAGAGCATAAGCTTTCGTGAGCTACAGCTCACTTCATCGGATGCATTCGGATCGGGTGCCAAAAGTACTCCTTTTCTTTTTATATATAGGTCAGTCACCAAGAGAAAATAGTGTAGTTCAGAAAGTAGACATACTGTGTTGTTTTATTGGCTCATTCCTGTCGTGCACCTAAAGAAAGGTGCTGAGATAGTGAAACCAGTTGAAAATATTGTTCAAAACCTGACATTCTGTTAAGTCCAGTTAAACCTTCTGAGAGGCAGGGAGATTAACTAAAGAGACCCAGGGAAGTCTTTTTAGTGACTACTGGCTCCTTTGTCAACCACAAGATCACTCATGACTGATGCTTCATTTAGTCATCGGTAAGACAAAGAGGACATTTCCACTCATTCCAGGTTTGACCTTCTGCTCTGTTCAGATGGATCAATATCACCAATGCCCTGTGAAGCTGAGATTCATGAAAAATGGAAGTTTGGCTGGATTGTTTTGAAGAAATATTTGTGTTTCAGCTACAGATCTTTACTGTTGGCTGGCTCAAGCATTCTGGCTTCACCAGTAGGTTGGCTGTGTGTGAAAACAGATGTCACATGCTTTCCTATAAGCCTTAATCACAAGTTGTGCTTCTCTGAAAAAGTTTTGAACATCTCAATGCCTACGTTATTAATTCCAAGTATGAATCATGTTGAAAGTAGTTTGAAGTAAAAATCATGTATTTCTTAATAACCATTTCCAAACAGCCAAAATTTGGGGGAAATTATTTTCAGCAACTGTCCAGTCAGATAGCCTTCTGTACTGGTTATGATTCACCACAGGATATTTCAATAGCTGTAGGGAGAAATTCAAGTATTAAAATAATTTGGTTCTAAAACAGTTGGAATAAAAATATGTGGGTTGTACCACAACTATCAGTCTTATATCTGAATGTGAAAACTAGAACGCTGATCCAAAATTCATTGAATTCCATGGCTGCTTTTCTAATAGCTAATACTAAGTTGGAGCTACTCATCATATATGTGTAAAAACTTTTCTACTGCTCTTAGCAACCCAATAACACAGTAAAGATTTTAATTTGAGAAAAAATTACAGCAATATTTTCACTGGTGATTCCCACTTGCTTCAGAATACTCCATCATGGCCTGCTTGTGAACTTGACAACTCCTAAGAACATGCATTTAAATTAGACAACTATTTTAAAAAGTTTTATATTATCATTTTTAAGTATACAGTTCTGAAACTAACTGTATTAAATAAAAAAGACAACACTTTCAGAAAAAAAATATAATGGTAAGTTATTTGGAATTTATGAATGAATCTTGAATATATCCTTATTTCTTTTTTAAAAATCTGTACCTGGAATCTTCGCATATCTCGTGGGTTGCCTGCATTCTTCAAACAGTTCTGATTGCACTTGAGGAAAAACTTTAGAAAGAATCTATAAAAATAAAAAAATTGAAGTTTGTTAGGAATATCAAAAGAGAAAAATGTGTAATAAATTCTATTTTAAATAAGTAAACCTTACAGAATATTGGGTATGACATCTTACTTTCTTATTGGTTACTGTACTGGTCTTTAAGTACCAGAAAAGATCACTGCTGTAATCAAAACACCATATCCATGGCAACATGTGCTTCAATTTTTACATCTTCAACACTTGAAAATGTAATGACTGTAGGCCAGATCCTCAGGAACTGTAAATCAATTGACTTCTATGATTCAATCACATCAATGATGGTGATTTACACTAGCTGAAGATCTGCCCCCCTCCCCCTTTTCCTTTTCTTAACATGTTTTATGTTTTCACAGTTTATATTAGCACTAGTTAGAAATTTCCTGTCAATTATGATCAGTCTCATTAAGGATTCTTGGTTTTGCCTCTGGTTGAAGACTCCTCCAGCTGCTCAAAAGAGGTATGATCCAGCTCCCATTGACTTCAGTTGGATTTACATTGGGCTTAAATGTCAGAAAAAGTCATTCTCATTGGTCATTATTGTTAAAGTATAATGGAACACTGAGTATTAAGGCCTGCACTCTGGTCACTATACTGATCTTAAGACTGTAAAAAAGAGTGACCATGCCCAGGGCA
Source organism: Dermochelys coriacea (assembly GCF_009764565.3). Lineage (NCBI taxonomy): Eukaryota > Metazoa > Chordata > Testudines > Dermochelyidae > Dermochelys > Dermochelys coriacea. The sequence goes on along the minus strand of NC_050074.1, from coordinate 101,212,329 downwards.
ATATGTAGTTCAGCTTCTAAACTATTCAACATGTTAAAAGATAATTATGTAGGGTAAACTGTGCCATTTAGCCACCTTCCTGCATTGAGGGCTGTGTACAGCAGCAATGCTCAGGTGGAACTCTGAGACATAAAATGTTTCCTAGGGCAAACGATTGTATGGAAAGGTGGGAAAGAGGAAAGAAACAATTTGTGGCATCCTTATAATAAAGCAAGCATATACCCTCATTACAGCTCCATGTAGTTTTTGGGGCAGCAAATTTATGGTTCCACCAACTTCCCTTCCTTCCTTCTTTTCAGCAAGTTGCTCTGGGAAGCAAGTAGCCGCTTTGGAGTAGCTCCCACATAGACCTCACGTAGATGGTGTAAGGTGAGGGAAAAGCCCCTCCCTAATACAGAGGCTTAAAGGCTGATCATAACCTAGCCCTTACTATTTTCTTTGCATTGTGATATTTTCATAGTTTATAACAGCAAAACATTTTCTCTGGTGGTCAAGTAAACACATTTTTAATATTGAGCTTAACAGAATCTTTAGGAATTTTATTCAGAATACAACAAATTATTATTTATTAATGTTACTCTTAATTATAAAGTATCCATCACCACAGTACCTGGATACTCTTTAGAAAAATGTTAATGTGCAAGTAATATCCCTGAAAAGAGCTTCGCTCTCCACACCTTCCTCCTTTAGAACTTCAAACCCGAAGGGTCAGATTCCACTTGATAAAACATGTGCCTGCAGCCGTCCCATTGTCATATCATGTGTGAACCCCTGGGCGGTGGCAATAGCTGGATGGGAGAATCCTAAAGAATACTCAGGTACTGTAGAAAGGGTGTTGGTGATTCAGTAGTTAGAACTCTTGCCTCCTGAACAAAAGCCCCAGTATGTTATTAGTGGGCACTGTACTGCTGAAGAAGCCATCTCTCTGATGAGACATACGAATGGGATAATCTCTAGAGCTAGCTGTCAAATTTTCAACAGTAATCGGAATTTTGACATTAAATGGAAGATAAATTTTGCTAAGTTCCCTCTCCCTCCATTTTCCAGTCTGCTCTAGCACTGATTCCTTGTACTCACTAAAGATTCTATGTTACTGAAGAAGGAGTGTTAAATCTCTTTTCCCAGCCAAATTTCAGGAGGTGTAACTACATTGTGCCTAAATCAATCCCTGCTGCAATTTCAATTGGCTATGGTATTCTTCACTTCCTCTCCTGAATTCTTCTGTAGTGTTGTTGTGATCAACTGCTGGCTTTCACCCCAGAGGTGGCTACATTTTAATGGTGGTTGATATGATCTCTATGGTCTAGCTTCTCAGCTGAACTCAATATTTACTGGGCACAGGTGGGGTGGTGGTGGGGAAGCTATAATGAATGGCTACGGTTCCCTGAGCCTGAGGCTGGCTGCATGTAGGGCTGCTCTAAAGTACTCCGGCTGATTATGGTACCCAGGGGCCGGAGAACAGTAAAAATATAATAGTGCACCCCCCCATCCCTCCTTCCATGTCCCCTACTCTATGGGCAGCTGTGTGGAGTGGCATAGGATACAGTAAAACTGGCTACACCTCAGCTAGGCATGCCCCACATTGGGAAAATTAATGTCTAGGGCAGTGGTTTATAATCTGTGGTCTGCGGACCCCCGGAGGTCTGTAAACTATGTCTAAGGGGTCTGCGAAAGGTGACTATGAAAATACAAAAAGAAAAGGAGTACTTGTGGCACCTTAGAGACTAACAAATTTATCAGAGCATAAGCTTTCGTGAGCTACAGCTCACTTCATCGGATGCATCCGATGAAGTGAGCTGTAGCTCACGAAAGCTTATGCTCTAATAAATTTGTTAGTCTCTAAGGTGCCACAAGTACTCCTTTTCTTTTTGCGAATACAGACTAACACGGCTGCTACTCTGAAACCTATGAAAATACAGTTTCAGATTCCAAAAAAGACATTCTGTTTTTCTGATCAATCAAAAATATGTCAATACCCCCACCTACAAGTCAAAGTGTTTTTATTACCATAGAAGCAACAGTTTAGCACCTTTCTCACGCTGTGTCAAATGCCGTGCTGAGCATGTGCAACATTTATAGTTGAATTCTGTACAGTCAGTTTTCAGTCTAAGACTTCTATGGTAGGGTTCCACAGACCACAGGTTGAATTTCCAAAGAGGTCCGCACCTGTATTTGAAATTTTTTAGATGTCCGCAAATGAAAAAAAGGTTGAAAACAACTGTCTATGGAGATGTCAGCTTCCCAGCCTCTTAGTGCCACAAAGGAGTTAGACTGACAAGAAGAATCTGATCCTGTTTTCCAATGTCAAATGGGTGTTGTGAGGCTTATTGAATTAAAGTTTGTAAATTACTTTGAAATCCTCAGTTGAAAAGGGCTCCAGAAGTGCAAAGTATTTTATTATTATTAATAATAATAATTACATGTGCATTTTTACACTGAAGAATTGTTTCTATGGGGAACCCATGTACATCTAAAAAAGTATATTAAACAATCTAAACAAATGAATTGGATATTTACTCAGTGGTTTGGGTAGAAAGCCAAGCTTGCCTGAACCATAAACATTCAAGTCCACCCAAACAAATCTGAACGCTGAGCTAAATTCAGAAGAAACAGTACCGGGATGCAACATAACCAATGTTTATATCTCAGCTTTATGGTGGGACTGCATGACCCAAATGACAGTTTGTAACTGTAGCTCAGAGGAGCCCTGGGAGCTCAGGTGGCATAAGAGAAGAACTTCAAGGGAAAGTGACACAAGGACAAGAAAAAAGAAAAGGAGTACTGGTGGCACCTTAGAGACTAACACTTCCGATGAAGTGAGCTGTAGCTCACGAAAGCTTATGCTCTAATAAATTTGTTAGTCTCTAAGGTGCCACCAGTACTCCTTTTCTTTTTGCGAATACAGACTAACACGGCTGCTACTCTGAAACCAAGGACAAGAAAAACCCTGTTCCCAGGGTGGCCATTCCCATAGCTCAATGCAGAGGAGAAGGCTGACTACTTTCCCTTGCTGTCCAACAAGAATCTTGCATCCTAGCAGGCAGTCCCTAGAGCAGAGAGGATAGAGCTGGCTGCTTTTCCACAGAAAAAGCTTTATACTCTTGGGTACCCAATCCTGGAGTTGGGTTCATGGTAAGGTAGTATTTCAAACTTTGTTGCTATCAGTGGAACAAGAACACGGATTTCTCTGGATTTGTCTGTCCCTGCGTTGTATTCTGAAATTTATGTAATTTATGTACACACATTACACATTCGAGTGTATTTAATCTTTTGGAATATCCTTCCTAAACATCCTCAGTTGGAAACTGATCCTAAAAAAAAAAACTGAAGTAAGGAAAAACAGTATTTCTTGGTGATTTCCCCTGTCTTTGATTTTCTTCCTACTGCTAAAGAAAGGGCTGATACCCTCTTAATTAAAATGTATTACCTACCATAAGGCTTCACTATTTTAAGATAAAATTTACATCTTTTATTAACTCACCTCACCTATACACTTAGCTCACAATGCCTCTTAACGCCCATCTGCCATCAGCATATAGTAAGTCACT
>NC_050074.1:101196281-101198781 GCF_009764565.3 Dermochelys coriacea | reverse complement strand
TATCCCTTTTAACTGTTTTTAACCATCACAGACAAATGTCAATGTCTTTATAGGCTTTTGGTGTAACTGTCTTACATTTTTTTAAAGTTGGCTGGAAGTCAGGGAGTTAATTAAATAAACTAAACATAAGTGGTTGAGATGGAAGAAATGTGCAATATTACAAATTTAGCCACATTATCTTACAAACGTATTTTTCTCAGTATTTTCATTGTCAATTACTATTACATTTCTATTTCATAGCTGTTAAAAAGTGAACCATAGAGAAAATACAAATGTACTTATAATATATTCATATATATTTTAATTGTACTACATATCAGGTCATAGGGAGAACTTTTTCATACCTTTCTTGAAATCAGAAAGAAAAATGAGCAAAATCCAGTTAGGTGCATGTTCTGTTATTGTTATGAACAGTCTTGACTTTCCCAAGAGTAAAAAGCCCCATTAATTGCTCATGTAACAGAGAAAACAGCATAGGTCGCACTTTAATACACAAGCATTTATCCTGACACTCTGAGACACAGCTGCAGGTCAGGAATCCAACCAATCCTGGGAGATCTGTAGGAACTAAGATAATGAAAATTTTTTCATGTATAAAATCCTTAATCAAAATGCTAGTGGTGTCATCTTGTACTGCACATACTCCAACTTAAAATTAATATACAACAGAACCTTTAGCAAAATGAACATCCCCCTAGTTGTATAGTACATGCATTTTTGAACTATAGCACAGAATAACAGCTTTGAATGTCATGACACTGGTACAAAAGCTGGGTACCTATATTTCAGCATTGCTGTTACTTTCTTTCAATAACGTGAGGATATGAGAAAAAACAGGAGTTGCCACATTTTCCTGTTTTCTAAAGGATTTCCAAAGCTGAGGACAAATTAGCAACACAAGATACAATAGATACACATTTCATAAGGCAGAAAAGTTTGAATAGCATCAAATGGAATGTATATTATAATCCTCTGGCATATTCTTGAGTTAAAATAGCTTTGAAACACCCTAAACGATCTGCTTTTACTTCCTATCTGTCTATACATAAATAGGAATATTTTATTATTCAGAATGTTTACTATTTAATAGGTACCTTTTTTTAACTTGTGGGACAGTCCACAGATGCTAACCAACTTCCCCTAACAATATTTAAATTGCCTTACAAAGCTCCTCTAAATATTTGCTATGTATTTTGCATGCCTAAGATCTGCCAGTTATCCCAAAGTCTTTTTGTTGTAAATTGCAATTTTACAACTTCATGCTTGTGATATATTTTGACAAAGCTCTGCTGACACTCTCTATTGGCCTCCAAAGACAAAATAGCTGATACTCCATGAGCCACCAGAGAACTCTCAATTTGTTGTGAGACGGGCTGCTACTTTGCCATCCTCAATCTGCATGGAGAAAGATTAAACATTCAATTTGTTACTTGATAGGCCACAAGGTTCACCACTTACCATACAAATGGAAAACATTACTGTCATTCCTCAACTTGCTTGCCTGAGTATTTTATTATTTGTAATATTTACTTCAGGGAAATTATGATTCATGTCATATTTATCTTCATGAAAAATGAGCATCTAAATGGAAATCACCTTTTGAATGTACCAGGATATAGTGTAATACTAATATGCTTCATGAACTATAAAATTTAGTCACAGTGTATGGATATATTATAGCATGACTTTAATACTCTCACATCAAGCAAATTTTCTCTGTGTTAAGCTGATACTCTGAGACCTGATTTCAGTTTGATAATCATTACACTTACATGATGGTACAAGTCACTGCTTGTAGATTTATGTCCCCCCTCAGCTCTTTTGCATTAATCTGCCTCTGAATAAGCTATTTGCACTTCCTCAGTGCATGCAGGAAATTGAAATAAGGTGCAAATTTGTAGGCCTTAAATCTGAACAAGTACAGACAGATATTTTTCACCTGATACCATTCATTTGTTTCAAGTAAATACAAAAGACATTTTTTATTCTTTGTCTTTGTCCTAAGGCAGCTCTTCACTAAAACTGCTGTTATGTTATTTTCCTTCATATTTATATCAGCTTTTTCCAATGGTTTGACTAAATGAACTCTCTGACCATTAGATTTTTATTCAGGCTAAGCACAACATTTGTAGGTTGATGTGATATTTACAGTGGTGTTGTAGATAACAATAGCACCCGTATCCTTTACAGATATATTTCTCCTGCTTTTGTTTCCAAGCAATCAAACAGTGTGGCGTATACTTTTATCATAAAAACCAATTTAAAATAATATTACACTTTCAAGAGGCCTTCTGTATAATTTAGAATGCTGAAACTTCAGCAGCTTATAGTGCTTCAAACTGTATAGTATACCACAGCCTTTGCATATTTTAATTGTCAACAAATAGACTTTCAAATGTGTAAAAGTGACAATAAAGCTCTAAGTGGCTGCCCATAAATTATTAGCTGGAAATTTTGGGATTCTTGGCTGAGCTTGTCCCCACCTAAAGTATATTCCTTG
>NC_050074.1:101178781-101186281 GCF_009764565.3 Dermochelys coriacea | reverse complement strand
ATCAATGGTACTGCACCCTCTTTGCAAGCAACTAATTTGGCTCATAGTTTCCTTTATGATCTTCATGCTGACTTTGGACTTTGCAAAAGATAAGATAATATAAATAGTTTAGTGATACCTTTAAAATAAATCCTTGAAAACTTCTGTGCAACAGGATCTGCCACTGATTTCACTGAGTGGAGTTCTGTGCTCAGATAGAGCTTGTACACTCTAATTACCTTCCCCATATCTGAGGAAGAAGCTTGTCCCCTCCACCAGCACAAGTTGGTCCAATAAAAGACATCACCTCATGCAACTTGTCTCTTTCATAGCCTGGGGCCAACATGGCTACCACAACACAGCAAACACTGACAATTAAAAATCCTGGTCCCAACATGAGATAGCATTTTGTATTGCCCATTTATTGTTATATTCACTGGTATTTTATACTGAGCTTAATCACAGAAAATATCTGTTCCATAATAATTATTAGGCACATGATTTGAGGCTAAAATAAAAAAGGTGATTGATACAATAAAAATGCCAATGTTTTTTTTTAAAACAGCCAAAACTTTTTTTCTTCCCGCATGCATGTTTTGAAGGACTCAGAAATTTTTTGTAATTGAGTTGCAATCTATCGGTGAATCTTACATACAGGAATACAAAACAAGTCTGCCATCAAAAGAAATGTGTTTTTCTTTTCATGCAGCAAAATTATGTTTAGGGTATTTCCTCAGTTTAACAGTATGGTCTTTTCATTAGACCTAAAGACTTGTCTGCCTGAGGGAGATGGACATACTGCACCATGCTAAACGGCACTTTAACCAGTGAAACTTGTACTATGTCTCCACTACATGCTTGAATCAGTCTAGATGTATCACTGCAGTTACACCAGAACAAACTTCTCTAAATAGAACATGTCCTTAGTCAAAAGTTTCTGTAGGGGAATTTGATATCTATTTGTGACTCAAAACATGTATCAGCGGTGGCATGATCACTATAGCAAAATTCATGACTCTTTATTCAAGAGCTTCAGGAGATTTATTATATTGCAGTTGTGCCCAAAATGTGGTTGGTGCTATACAGACACCTCTGAAGACACAGTCCCTGCTCCAAACAGCTTACTTCTGTGGGCAGCATCAGGCCCTAGATGATTAATCATTTTATCTTTTATTACAAATACTGCACCAGATTGTCCCCTCTCATGATTAAAAACTGTGTGAGGAAAAATCTTGTGCAGAGGTCTCTGAGAGGTTCCCCCCCAGCATCCTGGTGAGGGACGGGGGTGGGCAAGGCTGTTTCCCATAGAGAAGCTGTCTCTATACTTTTGGGATTCAGGAGAGGGAGATACCAGCTATGCACAGACACTGCACACGTACCAGCTTTGGCCCCTGGCACTGGTTGCTCTCAGCTTGAGGCTATAGTATCTTTTCCAGATTGTTCACTTTCAGCCCCATAGAAGTAATATGCATCCCTAATTCACTGGTCCATTAATCCTTCATGCTTCTCCTCACATGAAGCCTAGAAGGTGCATCCCGGGTTGGCGAGGATGTTGTGAAGGCACCAGAACTCCCTTTCCATGTGGAATGGGGGAAGATCTGCACACTGAGGACCTCTGCATGTACACTTCTGGGTGGAACATCTGGACCACTAGAGGAACTTTTACATACATTTACTTAATTGTAGTTTTGAATGAAATTGTCCATCATAAAAGAATTTTGATTTTAACTGTCTGCTTCCACGAGCTGCAATATAAAATCCTATTGTTTGTCTTACTTTTATTTCACTATTGCTAGCTGTAGACACCACTTCAGAAATATCTGGAATTTAGTTTTAATTGTACGGCTTTCAACTCACGCAACATTTCTCTTTGTGTTGAAAGCATCACAGTGATTTATCCTCATTATTGTGTAAATAGGTTTCGGCAGTTCTCAGTAAATAAAACAAAGAGTGACAGGAGGAGAAGGGGGAATTTGCTTTCCTACCAATTAGAGTAGCCTTAGGCAGTACTTTTAAGAGGAGATAAATCCTGCAAATCACTAAAATGATCCTGTCACATGCACCAAATATTAAAATCACACAGAGGCGCACTTCATACGGTTTGCTTTGGTTTAATGAGTTGGGGTGGGTTTCGTCATGAGGCTTGCATCTCGGAATTGGGGACTGTTGATTGACAGTGAAGATCATGCCCAACTGCAGCTTCCTAACCAGTAGGGCCAGATGGAAAATCACAATTCATGTTTAATATGCAGTATTTCAGCTAACAAAAATTCCCAAATTGTCTCTTCACCTCCTACCTGAAAATTTTTTCCCCATAATAAATGCAAAATATGCTTCATATTAGCCAAGACTGCTTTTTCCCCCTTCCAGCAAGTTATTAAAAAAAATCGTGTATGGATGATCCCTATTAAGTGAACAACCCGTTAACTTCTTGAATTATGTAAGTTTTTCAGAGATTAAAAGATAAATTTACAAAGCATCTGTTGTTACAATCAGACACTTTCTAAAGAGAGTTAAGTGTCAAGATGATGCCATCACATAATAACATAATAAAAGGACATTTAAGTAATTTATTTAGTGCAATGTACGTTTTATTTATTTATCAATTTTAACTATGTTTCTATCCAATACAATTTAAAGGATGCTGTTTGGCTTCTGCAGTATCTTAATAATGATATTAGGCCAAATAACATTACATTCTTCGTTAAAATAGAGAACTACGTTCATATCACTTTCTTAAGAAGACTCTTCTGACTACTCAAATATGATGTCCCTATATAGCGAAGTATATGTTGTAAAGAGACAACAAATACTGAGGTTTTAATGGTAAATAAGATATAACAGACAAACAGCACCCTACTGTAGGAGCCTTTATAACACAGACAACCTTACAGTAATGGCTTAGTGTATTCTATTTTCAGTGACTACCTTCCCCCTGCCCTCTTCTCCTGCAGTCAAGTTTTACACTGTGTCATTTATACTTAGTATATTGAGCAATGATTGTTACCTTGTTACAGCATTTTTGTGCAATGCTTTATGTGAGTGGAACTAAATGTATGACAGGAACCCCAGTAACCTGAGACCCTGGGTCAGTAATGTATTAAAACAAAACAAGACACACATGGCTTCAGCACAGCAAGAAATCATGCAGGAATGGGAGACTCAGACAGGCTAAGATAAAGAAGGCCTACCTAACAACTGCAATTATAGCTCTAGTTATATGAGTCAATCCATTACTGCATATGGGCTTGACAAATTATCATAAATGCCAAACTAGAACAATAGTGAAGTAATTTAGCCTCATAGTGGACACTTTGAAAGTTGGTATCTCTAGATTTATAGAAAAAGCTTAATCAATTAATCAGCTTTATTAATGTGTTTCTTTGGGTTTTTTTAAATTTAAGAACTTCCTCCAGTTGAACAACTGGGAAATCATAATTATAGGGTTTGAAAGAAAAATGTCATTGACTCCCATTCTTATTTCATTTGAAATAGTGAATTTACTTTTAAATATCCTAAAACATAAAACAGCAGAAGCATTTGAAAATTATGATTTTCACTAATGTATATCTGTAAATTACATGCAAAACACCTACATTTAAAGAGTGTTAAGACTGTGAAGTCAGTGAATCAAAAGTTAGGAAATACCTTTGCAACTTTAATTCAGTACATGATCACAAACACTTTTCCATAGGACCCCGACTCATTCAGTGGCCAAGATGGGTAGCACTTGCTGAATAAATATTTCTTTTATTCTCATTATTCAATGAATAGGCCCATGCCTTTTACACTACATGTCATTACAGACTTGCACTGAGTACAAAACTATTAATTTCCTTATTGGCTTTTATGGTTCTCATCAGCATGCTTCACAAATATTAATGAATTTATCTCCACAACACCCGTCTGGGCTGATATTTTTACCCTCATTTCATAGATAGGGGTCTAAGGAATAGTGAGACTAAGGCCAAAATTTTCAAAAGTGTCCACTAATCTTGGGTATCCTATTTGAGATACCTAGGGCCTGATTTTTCACTATGCTTAGCATTTTTATAGCACTTTATATGTTCAAAGCACAGCTCCCACTGACTTCAATCGCAGTGTGGGTGCTCAGCACGTCTACAAAGCAGGCCCCACGTGTCTTGGGCACCCAGGAAATGAAGAATATATGACCACCTATGAAAAGTATGGTTTAAATGACTTGCCCACCATCACCTAGGAACTTAGTGACAGAGGCAGGAATAGAAACCATTTCTTCAGGGTGACAGTTAACTGACTTAATCACAGGACCAATGTTTCTCTTCTTGCAAGCCCCTACCTCAGTCTCAACACATCTTCCAACTTCAACAAATGAAGCAGAGATGTTACAGACAACAGTCTCCTTTACTGTACAATCCTGATTCAGTCGCTGATCACCATCTAGTCTGTGCACTGAAAGAGGCAAGGTTCTATCGAAAAAATAGTATGTGATCATGTAATTAAAGACTGTATCATAATGCATGCTCATAAGGGGAGCAGGGAGCGCGCAAATTGAGCTGGCACAGACAAACTTAATTTTGGTATCAAGTATCAGGGGGTAGCCATGTTAGTCTATATGCACAAAAACAACAAGGAGTCCGGTGGTACCTTAAAGACTAACAGATTTATTTGAGCATAAGCTTTCAAAGATGTGGGGTTTTTACCCACAAAAGCTTATGCTCAAATAAATCTGTTAGTCTTTAAGGTGCCACTGGACTCCTTTTTGTTTAATTTTGGTAGTTCTTAACCTTTGAGTGCTTGACTTTACACCTTTAACATTTTTTAACATATTGTTGTTTTGGGGTTCTTTTTGGTGTTTTTAACATAATTTCTTACATTTAAAAAAATATCAAACTGAAATCAGAAATTCCATCATCTTGATCCCCAAATAGGTCATCAGGAGGGCTGGAACCTTTACGTCTACAACACAGACCTCCACTTGAGTTAACTGAGTAACAGATCCGATGAAGTGAGCTGTAGCTCATGAAAGCTTATGCTCAAATAAATTTGTTAGTCTCTAAAGTGCACAAGTCCTCTTTTTCTTTTTGCGGATACAGACTAACGCGGCTGCTACTCTGAAACCTGTCACTATTAGGGTATAATCCTCTGTGTGAACCTGCAACTTTGCCAGTAGGTTTCACAACTATTTCTTCAGAGCAGAGTAATGTTGGACTCAAAATTTCTGAGTCCTGTTCCAGGCTTCTGGAGGGGATGGTGTGCTAGTGATTGCAGACCCTTCTTTTCCACCTCTCCCGTTCCCCCACTACTCCTATTCTCCCTTCCCCGGCTGCCCAATCCTCTGCTTTCCAGTCATCTTGCTTTCTTCTTCTCCTCCACTCTGCCCACCAACAGCAGAACACCGAGAGCACAGGAAAGACACTTTCCCTGTTCTTAGTTCTGGTACCTGGTGCCAAAGAAGCTGGGAGGAGCAAATGCAAGAAAAGCTATGCTCAGCCCCAGGCTTTGACTTCAGTTCTTCACTCTTGATCTTTTGTCTACTATCTAGTATATGGACTATCAACTTCAATATGTAGTACTGCTCCTAATTTGCGAACTACACCCTGCGTTTTCAGAAAGATAAATTCTGAGATCTACTCAGCCATTTCTACTTCTACTGGCTGAGACTAAAATTTGGATCATCGTCATGGACAATCATTTTGTATGCCAAATTCTCATCCACATCAATGCCTCACACAGATACAGCCCTTTTATATTAAAAGTTTAAATATTGTGAAAACAGTAATTTATGTATAACTGCTTCATATGTAAAATATTGAGGGCATTTCTCTTGCTGGGTACATCTTACTCATTATCATTTAGTGAGAAATACACCGGACACCAATAAGTCAACATTTGCCATCAGATATCACAGTTACCACAGTTTTTTCCTGTTCTAATTATAAATAATATCTGTGGTATCTGATATTCTATTGCATAGTAACTGCTGGAGGAAATGCTTACTCTTCAGAGGTGATCACTGTTTATGACTATGTCAAGAAGAGATATACTCTTAAAGATTAACTAATATGATAGAACGTTGAAACCTGAATGAATGTCTGAGAGTAAAGGCAGGGGACTGAGTGTCCTGAACTCTGTTGCCAGTTCTGCCATTACATGCTGTGTGACTACACTATTGGCCAGTCATTGGCCTCTTGTGTCAGTCTACCTACCTATGAAATGTGTGTAAACAGACCCATTTCAGAGGAGTCCTGTGAGCCTTATTTAGTTAGTACCTTTGCAGCACATTGAGATCCTTGGATACAAGGCATTACAGAAGTACTAACAATTATTTTGAGACATAATTATTACAAGTGTAAACTATTTAAGTGTTGATGATGATATTGATATTCATTAAATACAACTATATCACATCGTCAGTCTTTAAGCAGAACTCCATAAAGATTTCAATAGGAAGTTCTGCTGAAACACAGATGGCCGATTATACTTTTGTGGCTGACCTTCTATTCCCATATATCAAAAAATGCACTAAAAATAATTATTTGTGCATACTCAGTATGTTCACAAGTATTCCCATTAGAGATATGGCAGTTATGGCAGATATGCTACACAAGTAGGTTTACTGAGGTAAGGACACCAAGGTGTTGTCTACAACTAACCCATTAGTCTATTTCATTTTATCGGCTTTTTATAACAATTGTTCCCCATTTTGTTTCAGAATGAATGCTAATCTCTGACACAAATCACTTGAAATTATGGAGCAGGAACAATACATTTATCCTGATGATGCTTAAAAGAGAATCCCTAGAGGAGTCATTGAGTGAATCTATAGGTATAGGGAGATGGGAGTCATGCTGAGCTTTAAAGTGACAGGTTATGTTATACTAATTTTCCTATTCTCTTTTATATGCTGATTTTCTTACTGAAGAAGAACAAAAATATTAAATCCAGAGAATTTTATTTTCTATTATTACTGGCCTTTTCCCCCAGGACTCTATATTTGTGTATATTTATAGATTTCAAATGTTTCACTTCAATCCTGCTTTCCTTTGCCAGAAGTATCATCACGGAGAGTGAAACTGGTTTTGGTTCTTTCTTTCTTTTCTTTTTACATTGGTACAAAATAAACCTGTAGTTTTAGAGACCTGTTTGGAAAAGTATATACTATACAAAATGTAATCAGAACTAGGACTTCTTATATATTACGTAGTGCCATTTTTAATTAATTTAATAAGTATATACTCAAATGTTGTGCAGAATTCAGGAGTGATTCCTACAGTGATTTCTACAACATGATTTACATACTGGCTGAGTGTAAATTTAAAATAATTTGGAATGAATGATCCTTACTAGAATAGATGGCCACAAGAAAAAGATGGAAAATAAAAACAGCTTTAGTCAGAATCTCAGCAATTTGCTGCCAAATACAAGCAGCATTTCCCCAGATTATAATTTACACTGTATTAACTGTCAAGAGTACTTTTGAGAAATATAGATAACAATTCAGATGCAATCGATAGGGAGTGACAGTTGATTTTAAAGCTT
>NC_050074.1:101148781-101168781 GCF_009764565.3 Dermochelys coriacea | reverse complement strand
GCTTTAATTTAGTATCAGTATGACTATGCTAGGATCTGGTTCAGCACTAAGTCTGTTTCTGCCTTACAGCTCAAGCATCTAGACTATGTAGGAAAGTTTGTGGGATGGTCTGGCTTAAAGGTCAGTGGGGGTGACCATCCAATGGAAGACACAATTGGCCAAGTCTTCTAGAGGGGATACCCTACATTAGGCATTATTTAATACCAAGACATATGTCAAATGGCCATCAGCCTATCACCTGCTGGGATGAACTGTGGATACACATTAGAGGGTAGCACTTTATACTCCATATCCGTTAACAATCATCATTCCCACCTGAATGTACATTGTTTGTGCACTGTGTGAATATGGTTGTTTGTCTTCAAGATTATCGTCAAGTCCCTGTGTATTCCATGGCAATCTTGAACTAAATGAATTCTGCAATAAGATATCTGAATTCTGTGGGTTAACTCCAATCCATCATGCATTAGATATGAAATTGAATAATATAATCACTATAGTACTTCCTTTGTTATTTAAATGATATGAAATTTTAAGCTGCTCCTCAATTTTGAATTTTCAGTGTGCTGCACTGTTTTGTATTGAAAATACATACAAGTATTATAGAAGTTGTCAGGAACAGCTGGATATTTTGGCCATTGGGTGGGGAACAGTTGGGGATTTTGGCACCTGCTAGGAAGCAGGATCTGTGGGGAAGGAAAATTATCTGGATGTTAAAATGATCAACAGTAAAATAGTTAATAGAAGTTTAATAGTTGACATGAAATGCAATTTACAACATTAGATTTCAAAGTTATCACCCCAGTGAGATGAATTGGACAGTTCACACCTCTGAGAACTATTGATTCAGGATGTCTGCACACTTAGGCAGCTATTGCTTTATTGAATTATGTCCGGTTTGTGTTTGGAAGGTTTATTTTACTTTTGGTTTTTGCCATGCCTAAAACAGAGACAAATTTCTCATTCCAATGTTTGTTTATTTATTTTTAAAAATTCAGTAGTTCTTGGCCTAGTTTTAGTGAGGATGATTTGAAAAGGTGAAAATCTTGTTTAGCTTTTGAAGTGAATTTCCCAAATACTATTGGTGGAAAAATGCATTTTAACAAGAAACTGATGAAAATGTACATTTAATTTAAACATTTATTTTTATAGCATAACGTTACAACCTGTCGATATGAGAGATTTAAGAAGTGATTATACATTAAAGGAGATAGGAATTTACACTGCAGTGGATAAAACAAATATGCTAATTTCATCCCCACCTCAAGACTGTGTAATGACTATATTATATTTTACCACAAGTTATCACAGTTTCAAGACATCATTTCAAATGGTAATAATTGATCACCATGTTGTGAGATAATTCTAATTAACTTATGTCACTCTTGTGTAGTATTCTTGTAAGAGCCTGCCCAACAAAGTTTACTAAATGCAGGAAGTAGAAGAAAGAATACAAACTTTACCTAATTTGAAAGAAAGTGCGTGCAGAAAGAGACTTTTTAATTCACATTGGAGCAAATCTATCTTCCCTGGATAAGAAGATCCAGTACCACTGGAAACATTGCGGTTCTACTGTATAAAGGAGGGACAGGATTAAAGGGACACTGGATGGTGGCAAAGCTACCAGAGACTAAGGTGGTGGGACAGGACCATGGGATCTGCTGCTAAATGGATCCTTCCATCTCTTTTCCCAGAAATACGTAGAGGACACCCTATATATATATATGAGGGGCTATAGTAATAGCAACGCAGTAGCTCTTCCCAAAGAGCAGCCCAGTTACTCAAGTCAGGCACTGAGGATTCATGCCTCATGGGATATAAGAAAGAGCAGGATGTAGACTTATTTGTGTTCCAGATGAAAAACAGCAGCAGGAAATAAAAGACTATTACAAAATAAATTATTAAAAAATCATGAAATTAATCATTTGAAATGGATTTATTGTTTTTATAAGGCAGAGGCATACAACAGGGAGTCTGTATTAAGTATATAGATTGTATTTTCAGAGAACTATTTACGGACATTTTTAAAAATCAACGAAAAATCAACTAATTTCCTTTCCAAAGCATTATTTTGGAAACAGTTGTGCTGTTTTTAGGAGAAGGCTGGATGCGTGGATGACTAGAGTACTGCATTTCAAGGGACACCCTGAAATTACCCTGAATTCCCTCCAGTGCTGACACATTATGTCAAATGTATTTTTATTGCCACCAAGCTGTAATTCAACTGTGGTAAATGTAGTGATGAAGTTCTTTCAGAAAGGAAAATAAGGAATGAAAAACAAAAGAGAAATGATAGTAGGCATCTACTACAAACCACTAGGACTGGAGAAGAATGAAAATGTACTAACTCTTGTAGTAGTCGGCCCTGTGCCATCCTGTAATTACTAAAGATTTTAACCATTGTTGTATCTGTAGAGTAAGAAACACAGCCAAATACACACCATCAAAGAAGCTCCTAAATTATGTAGAGAACAACTTTATGATCCAAAAAGTAAAGATTTGGTTTTTGACGATAAGTGTTTTTCCCCACACGCACAAATACTTTTTTTCAAATGAAGGGGATTCATACATTGGAGAAATATTAAAAATATCCGGAAGGGAAAAGTTGTATCTCTGGGTTTCTTTTGGCTACTGATCCAATTAACAATAGTAGTTGATTGGATTGGCAACTGAAACAAACTTATATCAAGTCATTTGCTTGTATTTATTTTCTCTCTGTCTCTACCTCCTTCTGTCTCTACCTCCTGACTACCACTTCAGCATAGTTTTGGAATTCTCAGTTTCCTATGTTTGTTCTCTTCATTTTATTATTTGCTCCTTCCACACATACAACAAATCCTTGTCACCTTTGGTCTCCTTTTCACCTTCCTATTCAGTGTATGCACAACTGGTTAGGCACTCTATGCTACAGTTCCTTCTCTGTGGGACCTTTCCTTGGTAGTCTGTTCTTTTCCCTCATTTCTTTTTGTCTTCCCCCCACTGGTCCTATATCCTCTCACCCCGTAGTGTAACAATCCCTTCCTACTTCTTGCTAGTTCCCTTTCCTCAGCTTTCGTATCCACTATATATATATGTATATATATATATATATATATACACACAGAGAGAGAGAGAGAGAGAGAGAGAGAGAGAGTTAAGACTTTCAAGGAAAACCTGTAAACAAAAGACCATAGTGAGCTAATGCTAGCCAAAGGAGAGAAAAGTTTTATTATAGGCAGGGCTGGTAGGACTGCATATTATTAAGGTTGTCTGATACTTCTCATTATAAGAACCTGGTTCCAGTTGCTTATAACTGTGCAAACTTTAATGGTTTGAGCTGAAAGTTTCCATGCTGTGTATCTGCCTCAGTCTGAATTTGTCTGGAAAATTTCAGCCAAAATTGTGTAGCCATTTCTGAGAACAAGGTTATGGAAAAATACATTGTTTTGCCCATGCTAAAATATTCTGGCAACCTTTTCTTTGAACATTTCTAGAGCCCTTCTGCTTTGGACCAGGGACTTGAAATTTGGCACGGGTCAGAGGAGAATACCTTTTATGTCAGGGATGTGCTTTTTGCCATGCCCATGAAAATTCATCAAAATTTGGCCAAATTGTAACCCTTTGAAAACCAGCAGTTTGCTCATGTTCAGTAGAGATTTCTTAGATTAGCAGCTAAATTCCCTGAAAATTCCATATGCACTGGGCATGCTCCAGCTCAGGGTTGAGCAGGATCTTCCTTGCAATTGAAGTTCTGGGCTGCAGTAGGCCATACTCCATCTGGGCCCCTAAACCTAGAGCAGGGAGCTTGTCTGTCCTGTGCTCTCAAAGCTCCCTTGCTCGGAATAGGCAATGTGGAAGAAGAAACTCCCTGATCTGAATGAAGAGGGGACAAGAACTGGACATGTGGGCAGGCAGAGAGGGGAACTGGCATAAATTGGAACAAGGAGCTGGGAGGCAGGAAAGGAGGGAAAGAAGGAAATTAGGACTGGGAGTTGGGGAGACTAAGACTGGCTGCGCAAAGAGACTAGGGGCACATCTACACTTGAAATGCTACAGCAGCACAGCTGCTAGCTGTTGTGCTTCAATGTACACACTACCGATGCCAATGGAAGGGGTTCTCCTGTCAGCATAGGTAATCCACTTGCCCGAGAGCTGGTAGCTAGGTTGACAGAAGAATTCTTTCATCAACCTAGTGCTGTCTATGCTGTGGGTTAAGTCAGCTTAACTACACTGCTCAGGAGTGTGAATTTTTCACATCCCTGAGCAATGTAGTTAAGCCAACTTAATTTTCTAGTGTAGAGGAGGCTTAGGTCCGGGAGGTGGGATTGGGGTCTGTGTCTGACTGGACAGCAGCCGGGAGGGAAATGGGGATGGGGACTGGGAATCAGTAGGTGAACAGGGAGTCTGAGATCAGATAAGGAGCTAGGGGAGATGGGGACTGAGAACAAGTGAGGAAGGGAAAGAGGGTAAGGGGAGACAGATTTTATGAGGAAGAGTGTGGCAGGAGAACTAGGATTGGCTAGGCAAAGAGACTGAGAAAAGGTATTGGGTAGGAATACGGAGGGGATGATATATTGGACAAAAAACCCGGGAAGAGAGACTGGGACTTGGAGCCAGTGTATGGCAGGCAATATGTGTGGTAAAATGCCTGGAGGAAAGGGAAGGAAAGAGACAAAGCAGGTGAAGTACTGGAAGATGGGGGACTTAGACTAGACAGGCAAGGAGACTGGGACTGGAACAGGGATTCAAGGGGTAAAACTAGTGCTTTCTGGGCAAGATGGCTTTTATTGGGATGAGAAGACTGAGGAGTGGAGACTGGGACGGGCTTGGGAAGGGAAAATGAAACTGGGATGAAGAGCTAAGGGGGACAAGACAGAACTGGGACAAGGACAGGTTGGTGGGGATGTGGAAGAAGGCATCACACTTGGGGGAAGTGGGGAATGATGAGGAGAAGAAACTATGACCACTAGAGCACACTCCATTGCAGAGCCTGGAATGGAACTCAAGATTCTTCTGCTGTCAGCAAATATCTGTGAAACCCACTTGCAAAGGGTCTCATCCCCTTCTAGTGCTGGTCCACAAAGAGGATAACAACCTACTGCCACTATTTGTTATTTTGTTAGTTCAAGTGGCAGAGATCTATGTGGTGGATCTAAAAGTTCCAACCCACTGATGACCTATGTGGGTGACAATATGATAATACATGATGAAATTTCTATTTTTTCAGTTTGTTTCTTTAAATTCTAGGAAAGTATACACACAAAAGATTACATTACAAAAGATTACATTAAAAGAACGCTAATTAAAAGAACCCAGTATGTATAATGATACTGACTTTAATTACATATTCATATTGCTATTTATTCCGTAGGACCCCCAGCCTGATCCAGTGCACAGGGACAGACCTGTTCTAAGGATGAATCCAGGCTGTGTAGTGAAGAAGGCTGTTGTCTGTAGGACCCTTGCTTCATTTGTTGCAAAAGTTCAAAGGTGTGTAGTGCATGAGGCAGGGGATTATAGGAAAAGAAAGAATGATCTCATGGTTAAGGCAGAATTGGATTTTATGCCTTCTTCTTTCACAGTTCCTATGTGATGCTAGCCCAGTCTATTATAACAAACTTTTCAGAGGTAGTCATTAATTGTGTGCTCCTCATTTTCCAGGTGCCTGATTTGAGATCCTGGGATTTGACGAAGTGCTGACCATTCACCACTGTAATTGCTTAAGATACTCTTGCTCCTCCCGCAGGTGACTGCATTTTCCTGCATTTTAAAGACCTCCTCCTTATCAGACATGAATGACAAGGCTGGGGCTAGCTCTGCCTCCCAGACCTTTCTGGTACCTCCCTCATCTGTGTGAGGTCAATACACCCCAGTGCTGTTATAATGCTAAGTACCGTGAAAAATCAGGCCCTAGGCATTTCAAATAGGGTACCCAAAATTACAAAATACTTTTAACCTTAATCTCTGAGTGCCTCAGTTCCCAATCTGCAAAATGAGGATAATAGCACCCCCTCATCTCACAAGGGTGTTGTAAAATTAAATTCATTAATATTTGTGAAGCACTCAGATACTATAGGGATGAGCACTGTTGAGGAAATAAATAATTCTATTTTCAGCACAAAGTTTGAATAGTGCATAGTAAGAGATGGGGCCACACACTGAACGTCAAGGAGAAAACAAAATACTTACTAGCTGCTAAATATTTAATAGTGAGCACTGTCCGCTCTGTGCACTGAATCATGTAGGGGTCCTGTGGAAAAATAGTATGTTATTATGTAAGTAAAGATTGTATCATAAGGCACAGCTAACCTTAATTCTGGTATTTCCTAACTTTTGAATGCTTGTCTTTGCAATCTTAATAATGTTTGTTCAATGTAGTTTTTTGTGTGCAGTAAATATATAAAGGAAAATAGAAGTCCTAATGAGAAAGTTGGACCATTAGTAAATATGGAAGATACCATTAATGACAATTCATAAATACTGTAGATAGAGCTTTGTCTGTACTAGGGGTTCCCAAAACCCTTGGTTTGCGGCTTGTTCAGGGTAAGGCCCTGGCAGGCCACAAGATGCTCTTGTCCGTAGGTACGGCCACTTACAGCTCTCAGTGGCTGCGGTTCGCTGTTCCAGGCCAATCGGAATTGCGGGAAGTGGCACAGGCCGGGTCACCGCTTCTCGCAGCTCCCATTGGCCAGGAACAGCGAACCGCAGGCACTGGGAGCTGCAAGCAGCCGTACCAGCAGATGCTCAGGTAAACAAAGCATCTTGCAGCCCGCCAGGGGCTTACCCTGAACAAGCCGCAAACCAAGTTTGGGAACCCTTGATCTACACTGATGATCTGCCCCAATTACAGACATCAGTGGCCAGCCACCAGTATAGCTTTGCTGGTACAAAGCCCTAGTGCAGAGGGGCAAAACTGTTATGAAGTACTATAAGCTGCTTGAAACCTGGGCAAGCTGCATCATGAAAAATATGGCTTACAGTGATTTTGTCTATCTAAACTAAAGGTTTTCCCTGCTGTAGCAATAGTATTTGCATTGGTGGCTGGCCACCAATGGCTGAAATCCTCAGTACAAAAGGCCTAAGATACACCCATTTAAAAATCTGGTTAGGGCAGTGGAAAAAAATAGTTTATACAATGTAAAAATAGCTATCAATACAAAAACAGTAAAGATCATACTTGGAAAAAAATTAATGTATACAGACTAGTCGGTGTGGCTATGCATCCTAGACAACAAATTTACTGTGCAACTGACAGTTATTTTGGAAAAGACATGTAGAAATGTAAATAAACTAGAAAATTAGAGAAAGGTAAAGGAGGAATTGATTTATGAGGAAGGATTAAAAGAGCTAAACATGTAGAGCTTGGCTAAATGACAAATAAGCAAGGCTGTTGCAAAGAAGCTAAATAAATTCTTTGCATCAGTCTTCACTGAAGAGGATGTAAGGAAGATTCCCATACCTGAGCCATTCCTTTTAGGTGACAAATCTGAGGATCTGTCCCAGAATAGAGGAGGTTTGGGAACAAATCGATAAACTAAACAGTAATAAGTCACCAGAACCACATGGTATTCACACAAGAGTTCGGAAGGAAGTCAAATATGAAACTGCAGAACTATTAACTGCAGTATGTAACCTGTTGCTTAAATCAGATGACTGGCGGACAGCTAATGTAACCCCAATTTTTAAAAAAGGCTCCAGAGGCAATCCTGGCAATTATGGCCAGTAAGTCTAACTTCAGTACCAGGCAAACTGCTTGAAACTGTAATAAAGAACAGAATTGCCAGACACATAGGTGAACAAAATTTGTTGGGGAAGTGTCAACATGGCTTTTGTAAAGGGAAATAATGTCTCACCAATCTATTAGAATTCTTTGTGGGAGTAAACAAACATGTGGACAAGGTGATCTAATGGATGTAGTGTATATGGACTTTCAGAAAGCTTTTAACAAGGTCCCTCAACAAAGGCTCTTAAGTAAAGTAAGGAGTCATGGGATAAGAGGGAAGGTACTCTCATGGAGCAGTAACTGGTTACAATATAGGAAACAAAGGGTAGGAATAAATGGTCACTTTTCACAATAGAGAGAAGTAAATAGCAGGCTCCCCAAAGAATCTATACTGGGACCAGTGCTGTTCAACATATTCATAAATGATCTGGAAAAAGGGATAAACAGTGAGGTGGCAAGTTTACAGACAATACAAAATTACTCAAGATAGTTAAGTCCAAAGCTGGCTGCAAAGAGTGACAAAGAGATATCACAAAACTGGGTGACTGGGCAACAAAATGGCAGCTGAAATTCAATTTTGATAGATGCAAAGTAATACACATTGAAAAATACAGTCCCAACTATATGTACAAAATAATGGGATCTAAATTAGCTGTTACCACTTGAAGTCATTGTGGACAGTTCTCTGAAAACATCTGCTCAATGTACAGTCACGGTCAAAAAGGCCAACAGAGTGTTAGGAACCGTTAGGAAAAGGATAACGATAAGACAGTAAATATCACAATGCCACTATATAAATCCATGGTATGACCACACTTTGAATACTGTGTGCAATTCCGGTCACCCCAACTCAGAAAAGATATATTAAAAGTGGAAAAAGTAAAGAGAAGGGCAACAAAAAGATTAGGGGTATGGAAAAGCTTCCATATGAAAAGGTTAAATAGAATGGGACTGTTCAGCTTGTAAAAGAGATGACTAGGAAGAGATATGACAGAATTCTATAAAATTATGAATGGCATGGAGAAAGTGAATAAAGAAGTGTTATTTACTCCTTCACGTAACATAAGAACCAGGTGTCACCCAAGAAATCAATAGGCAACAGATTTAAAACACACAAAAGGAAGTACTTCTTCACACAACGCACAGCCAACCTGTGGAACTCGTTGCCAAGGGATGTTGTGAAGACCAAAAGTCTAATTGGGTTAAAAAAATAATTAGGTAAGTTCATGGAGAAGCGTATTAGCCAGGATGGTCAGGGATGCAACCCCATGTTTCTGGGTGTCCCTAAATCAGGTGTTCTCAAACTCAGGGTTGTGACCCATCAGGGGTCACAAGGTTATTACAGGGGGGGTTGCGAGCTGTCAGCCTCCACCTCAAATCCCATTTTGCCTCCAGCATTTAAAATGGCATTAAATATAAAAAAAGAGGTTTGCTGTGTGAAAGGGGTCACCAGTACAAAAGTTTGAGAACTTATTGCCCTAAACTCTGACTCCCAGAATCTGGGCCTGGAGAACCCGGGATGGATCACTCAATAATTGCCCTCTTCTTTTCGTTCCCTCTGAATCATCTGGCATTGGCCACTGTCAGAAGACAGGATACTGGGCTAGATGGACCATTGGTCTGACCATTCTTATGTTCTTATGTATAAAAACAATATTTTGAAGGGAAACCAAGAAACAAGAGTGATTGTGTAGGGTAGCAGAAGAGGTTGTAACTAGGATGGGATGAAATTAAGAATGAAAAAGTTTCAGAAAAAGCTTTTTGATCGTGAGATCTACTGGGTTGTGAAACAGTGTTTCAAAGGAGATTGTGTAAGGCCCACTACTTGAGACATTTAAAATCAGACTGGAAAAAACATTAGAAAACACGTTAGGGAACAGTGTTGGTAGGGTGGTAGATTAGCTCAGTGTTTCTTGACCTTTTTCCATGGTCTCTTGCTGCAACACACCAAAATCCCATGCTCCTTTGCAGCCGTACAAGATTCTGAGATTGGAGTTACAGCAAGAAACCCCTGAGTGAGAGGTAATGGAGTTTATGGGTGCTGGTGGAAGTTTGGGGAAGCCAGAAGACCCTGAAGATCAACACACATGCTGGGATCCCATCCCAATTGTGTGGGAAGGTGGCTATAGGAAAGTACTGAGACCTGAGAAGACCTTCTGTTCATCGGAAACTTATTATTATTAGAATTCATTTTATTTTATTTGTATTATGGTAGAGCCCAGAGGCCCCAATCAGGATCAAGGTTCACTATTGTAGGTCCTGTACAAATGCGCAGTAGGAGACAGTCCCTGTCACAAATGGCTTACAGTACAACTATAGACACAACAAGTGGCAGAACAAACAGTGAAAGGAATGGTGGAGAGAGGACAAGGATAACAGCAGAGGTTAAAGTTCAGGAGATGCAGGGGGAGCATTGCTCACCCTCTGCTAAAAGCAGAAGGAAGCGATTCCTTCTCTCTTTGATTTTGATAAACAGCTCTTCTTCAAGAGTTCCCCTTTCTCTTTGGCTAATATGGTGAAAGCTCCCCCTCCTCTGTTGATCTACTTTAGCCATTGGAAAACTGTGACAGGAACATGTGGTCACTTAGAATACCTGTGTTCACAATTAGCAGCTTTCAGATCAATCTTTTCTTTTACATAAAACAGGAATAATAATGAAATCAGTATTGTCCTTTGGTCTAACCCTTATCAGATGGCATTTACCACTGGCATCATGATAGAAATGAGGAGGGATATTTCAAGGAGTAGCGGTTTTATGGATTAGCTCAAGAAGGGAGTTCCAAGTGTACGAAGTGGCAAGGAAGAAAGCTTGAAGGGGACTTTGGGATAATCAGACAAACGTGTAGTGGAAGCTGACATTCTTGGTATAGCAGAGGCAGTGGAGGGAGCAAAGGGATAACCTATACACAGATTAAGTATTGATGAGTTCAGTTGAGAAGGGCTTGAAAGTAAAGACAAGGAATTTGTATTTGATGCAATGGATAAGAGAGAGCCTGTCAGGGGTGACATGGTCAGAATAACAGGAAAAGGAAGATGATCTTCACAGAAGCATTTTGAGTGGACCAGAGGAGGACAAAGTGGGTGTCAGGAAGGCTAAAAAGTGGGAGGTTGCTGTCATCAAGACAGATGAAGATAAGGCTCTGGAAGAGAATTCTAGTTATATGGACAGATAGAAGGATGATGTGATGGAAGAAGTAGCAAGATTTGAATTCAGCTTGGAGGTGTGAGGCTAAAGAGAAGGCACAGTCAAAGATGGCTCTCAGGTTACAGCCTGAGTGTCAGGAAGAATGATGGTGGTGGTGACGGTAACATAGGAAGGGGAAAGGACTTGGAAGGGAAGATCAGTAGCTCAGTTAGGCCATGTTAAGTTCAAGTTGATTGTAAAACATCTGCAAGAAGATATCCAAGAATTAGGCTGAAGTATGAAATTGGAGAGAGGGAGACAAGTCAGGAGCTGAGTAGTAGATTTGTAAGTCATTGGTATAAGATGGAAGTTGAAGCCCTGTGGCTGACGGGGCCAGGGATGTAGAGGAAGGGGTGTAGAGGAAGACAAGAATGAGTTCAAGAACATACAGAGCCTTAAAGGATGCCCATCCAGAAATGGACAGAGGAGGAGACGGACATACCAAAAACACTGACTAAAGAGGAATAAGAACCAGTGTAAACACATGGTTGAGGACAACCAAGGGAAGCCAAGATTTCAAGGAGGGTATGACTGACAATGTCAAAGCACACTAGAGGTCAAGAGAGATCAGGATGGAGTAGAAAGCAGACAAGGAAAGGCACATTGGAGACAGAGACTAGAGGATCAAAATACAAGGCAATGATTCTAGACAGCATGTTCAATGAGTTTTGAAGTGCTGAGGGGTGACAGCTGGAGAGGTTGGTGAGTCAAAGCATGCTTGCACTGGGCAGAGAAAGAATCTGAAGAGAGTGAGGGAGAACTGAGTAAGACAAAAAGCAGGAGGGGATGGGGTCACTGGAGGACGGAGGAGAGTGTGTGGGAAACCTCAGTTTCAACAACATGGGAAAAGGAGATGGAGGAGTAAGTGACTACAGGAATAGATCACAATGGGGAAAGGAGGATGGTCATGTTGGATCTTGTCAGTCTTCTCTAAAGAGTCAGCAAAATCCTGCACAGAGGAAGGTTCATCTCTTGGAGGTATGGCAGCAGTTGCAGGATGTTACTGGGATTTAGAGGCCCTTTCCC
Source organism: Dermochelys coriacea (assembly GCF_009764565.3). Taxonomy (NCBI): domain Eukaryota; kingdom Metazoa; phylum Chordata; order Testudines; family Dermochelyidae; genus Dermochelys; species Dermochelys coriacea. The sequence goes on along the minus strand of NC_050074.1, from coordinate 101,156,869 downwards.
ACTGGAAGTGCACCTCTGCTACGATGGGCTCCGGTTGGGGTGGCAAAGGCATAATGGCAAAAGCTGTAATGGCAAGGATGACCTGTGGAGGGAATAAGGCAGAGAGGTTGGGATGAAGGAAGACCTAGGGAGGATGGCCTGAGGAAACAGCAAAGGGAAGGAGAGAAACTTAGGTAGATGATCCAGGGAAAGAGAGAGGGAGTGAAAGAGTTGATAGCTCAGAAAACGGAGGACACTTGGTAGACAAACATAGGGGAGACCCAGGAAAGGGACGCCAAGAGTGCAGGGCAAAAGGGGAAGAAGTGGGGCAAGACACAGAGGACATTTAACAAGGGAGGGAGAAAAGAGGAGGAAAATGAATGCAGATAAGTGATAAGAATGAAAGTATGTGACAGAAGAAAATAAAGGAAATAAATGAATGGAAAAAGAGAGGAAAGGCAAGAAAAGTCACAAAGAATAAGATTAGTCCACTTTATTTTAATTTTATTTTTGTTCCTGTTATCCAGCCTGCATTTTAGGAACCACTCTGAAGGATATGATGTACACATTTTTTTTAAAAAGAGAAAGAAAATTGTCAATCTTTGCTGTTGCTGCTGTTGTGTAGACTTTAACTCTACTGTATCTTCTCTCTTATTTAGATTTCCGTAAACTTAAACAACAATTTCACATCACCCTTTAAAACTTTTATCCTCTTGTCTTAACTAGTGAAAGCTATGAAGATAGCCTCTTGCTTGTTTTGTTGTAAAGGGTTCTCTAAAGATCACAGAGGCTGCCGTAGATCTGATAGTGCCACTTAATGATCGATTGGTCTACCTTTTTTTAAAACTAAATAAGTGCTTTCAAGGCTCTTATTTATTTGTCACCTTCACAGTTTACTTCCATAGCCTTAAAGATCAATGCATTATAATTTCCTAGTATACTATGGTAACAAAATCACCGTGAATAAGAAGTATGGATGTATATTAAAGTAAATAGTTATAAACCTGGCATTAAAACATTGTCTTCATAGCCTTTGAAATTTATAATATTTCTCTTTAAATGTAAGGAGCAATATATAATTTAGACAATGGGGGGGGGGAGAATCTCTCATTTTAGGTATACTGTGCCTCATCTTGCCTTCATTCATACAAATGTACCCCCAATGACTTCAATCCACCTACTCCATTGGGATTGCATGAATGTAACTGAAAGCAGATTTGGGCCAACAATGAAATGTATGAAGTCAGATGCTGTACATGTTGCACACCATTGCTATGTTAGTCATTTATATTGATTTAATGCTCTGGTTTGTGGAACAATTAAAAATAGCTGACATGCTCAAACATCCTAGCTCTCACCTATAACCAAGACAAACACACTTAGCCTGTTTCTTTTCTTTTTTTCTTTTTTTGCAATTTCAGTATGTTCAGTGTACCAATAATGCTCTGATGCATTTCACTCTTGACTGGATACAGTGAGATTGCTAATCAGGATTACTTGATTCAGTCAACACTGATTTCAATAAAAAGACAAAAAAATTATCATAAATATAGAGAAAGTGCTGGCAGCAGTGACAGGTGATTAAAATCTCATTCACTTGGAATCAGCCTGATTCATGGTAGTCGAATAGAGGAAGTCTTCATATCAGCAGCAGATGATTATTATCTCACTCACTCCAAGTCACTTCTGATTGCACATGCACACACAAATTGGCACAAAGTAGATTCATGAACAACAAATCATCATGCAGGGTTCTGACCTCCATAAAATGAGGCTTTGTATAATAATTCTTCAGAAACAAGCAGATATAGGATGGATAATGCTACTTTACCAATAGGCATAAGCAAGCAAGCTTACACTAAATATTCAGGATGGAGAGGAAGTAAGTGGATGACAATAAATTCTAATATTCAGTTGAAATACTTAGACTAATTGATTGGGAATGCCATTTTCATCTTTTTAAAAACAGCTCAAATAATCTAAATTCAGGAAGCTTACACTATATTATATCAAAGGCAATAGCAAAAAGATTCACACATGGCGCAGTCTTTGTGATATGTGGCCAAAAATGTGTTTTACTTATGAAAGTAAAATATTCTAACTACTGTACAGGTACATGGATTTTTAAATATCTACACAGTCATGTTTAATATATATTGCATGAGAGAAAAATAATACAGTAGGTTAATGCACTTTTACCTTTGGATATCTGGATTCTAACTTTGGTATTGGTGATAAATTAACAAGATTTCTGTGGTCTAATCCTAATCCCTAGTCAACATTTTCCATTCCATAAAACTAACAAAAATTTGGCACAATTTTACATGACTTCCAGTTTCTTCTCATGAAAGACACAAGATTGGAGTAACTAAGTGGTTGGAGGAAGGGACTGAATAGTGTTGTTATAGCTACGCTGGGAACTCTTTGTTGCACTTTGTTAGCCAGTATAAGCAGTATAAACAGCATAACTACAATTTTTTAAAAACATCGGTGTCACATGTAATGCTTGTGAAAGTTACTTGTTCATTTGAAAGCCTGAAGTCTGAATATCTCTGTCCACAGAACAAGTACAAAGTGAACAGCATTAATGTAAAAATCCTCATTTCACCCAGGCAATATGTCCCAAACCTCATCAGGAAAGCCCACCTCTAGGGTTCCAATTAGTGCCCAGCATGATGATGGTTTTGGTGATATAGGCACCAATTGCTAGAAATTGAAGTGAGACTATCAACTCTTTTTACACAGGCCAAGCCATTGTTAGATAGAAATAACTACATATGCTAACATTATGTGTGGGATATTTTATATATATAATATTGTATTAAGTATAATATTTTCATATTAATGTTAGAACTGCTTTTTCAGAAGACATGGGAAGTGAATACTGTCACACGTAATTTTATTTGGAAACTCATATCATGCAGCCATGCATTAGAAAGCAAATAACTAGCCTGAAAGTATGTTAAATTTATTGTGGTAAAACAAAATGATGTCATCATTCAAAAAATAATATTAAGCCTACGTATGTGTGTCCTATGTGTCTCTTTTAGACGCTCAAATATTCAAAATGTAGGAATAAATACTGTGAATTGTGAACAATTAATTAGTAAACTGCCCACTGTATCTATAGAATGTACAGTAAACCATCATAGCTAAATAATGAAAGCAAGCGTTGATAGAAAAGCTTGTGTAGAATACAGTTAAATAATTGCATGTTTTAGTGATAGTTTGAAACATTTTTTACTTTAGATTGACAGTGCAATCAAACACAGTAGCAGTGCTAATGTCAAAGTGCAAGTCAATATCTTAGTTAGATGTTGTCTAATAGAAATGAAAAACAGCAGTTGAACGTGAGGGAAGACTCACTTGAATCCCATGATCTGGCTTGCGTTCCAAGCAATTAAAGACTGTTGAATCAATGGGGGAGAAAGCAAGGCAAGATATTATTTAGTATGGTCATGGCTCATAAAATCAACCTGTTGAAGGATGGAGAAAGGGAGAACTTTGGGGTGGTAACCAGGAAAAGCCCATTTCAGAATCATCTGGATTCCGTCAGCCTGACAGCGAATGAACCTATAGAGTTAAGGAAGTGACCCAGTAGTCCTAACACTAAGAAGAGATAATGTTCAATTCCCTTCAGTGTCTGCATCTGATAACCCAATTATCCCCAGTCTATTTTTTCAAAGTCTCTTTGAACCTCTGATCCACCCCAAACAAAATATATTTGTTTTTGTTCTAACTGCTAAATTCTAAAACAACAAAGAGCTTTTGAAATATCTGACAACATTCAGGGTTTTGTTGTTGTTGTTGTTTTAAGTTTTTAAAACAAGTATGTTTAAACCAACACAGTGCACTATTTTAAGTGTGGAAATTTCTTACCTGAGAGAAGTTGGAGCGCAAAAAATTTAATATCTACTGTTAACGGCTAAATCTCAGCTTAGTTAGTCAATGGCAATCCATGAAGTCAGTGGGAATTTTGCTTAAGGACTGAGTCAGGATTGGACACTGAACATAAGTTAAAAGGAGCATTATTTGCTGGAATGTAGAAAACATTGTCAGTCCAATAACTCATTTTTTTAAAAATGATGTCTTTATATTGGACAAATACACTTGAATCATATTATCCACTTTATGGATTACCTGCTGGTAGCATATATCCCAGTGATAGACATTAAGGACTTGATTTTTCAGAAAGACCTCAGTCTGTTCTCTGTTTTTCCAAATGCAAATTTGCATCAGCAAAAAATGGAGACCAGGCTAGGGCCTTAATAAAAATCTGATCTTAAATGCTTACTATTAGTACTGCAGGTAAAAGTCAGTGTGACACAGATATATTGGTGTAATAAAACATATCACATCAATTACCTTATCTTTCTTTAGGTTGTCCACTTTTTTAATATGCCATTTGTGGGCACAAGCAGGTATCGAGACTGATAAATAGTGGCATTTTTACCTGTTAATAATTGAGGGTAAACAAAAATGTGCACAAAAAAGTGGGCACAAAAATGTCCAGCAGAAAAATGGGAGCCACTTTTCAAAATCAAGCCCTAAAGGTGTCAAATAATTTGAAATTTACATTCCAAGAGTCTGAGATAATCAGTATGCTCAAATTACAAATAAAATTTACAAAAACCAATCTCAAAACAGGAAATTAGGATAAAATTATTTTTGCTCATTAGAAATTCTCCTGAAAGCATAGTAAGATGCAATGAAAACAACATTAAACCAATCTAGCATTATGGATTAACATCCAAACAACTCTAGCATAAAGACAATGGAGTATGCAAACACTGTGTTTTCCATTGCTAGTAGCAGTTAAAATTACTATGAATTAAAGAGATACAAATAAAAATGTAGGGATATTTTTAACACTGTTTGGGCATGGATTCTACTTAGTGTAAACTACGTTTGAAAAAACCTATTGTGCATTATTTAAATAACCATCTACATAAAGAATGAGATAGATATAAATAGTTATCTCATGAGCTATATGTATATTATCTTGAGAACCTAGATCAATAGTTAATTCTGCTCTATGCACAATCGTATTCTGTTACACTACTGTCTTTAGAACTGCTCATGAGATGGAATGCATGAAAACACGCATTCTGTGCCAGTAAGTAATTATTCTATGTTCATAATTTTAGTTTTACTGACTTTGGGCCCAATCCAGCACTGACAACCACAGCAATGTTAGACTTGGATCTCCCTATCAGAGCCACTGCGAAGCATTTTTGGGTCAAGAAGACTATTTAGTGTGGAATATATACTAATCTACATGCACAATCAAGCTGCATATCTCCTATGAAGTTCACACACAAAAGAACGTACTTTGACTGTTCAGAAAAGTAAGTACATGAGTAAGAGGAGAAGAGTAGGTATGTCTAGGCCCTCTCTGGTTAGTTTACATTCTGTTCAAATGCATTATTCCAAACAACTGTTTCCTACATGTTGTTCAAATGCATTATTTCAAACAACTATTTCTATCAGGCCAACAATTTATTTCAGCCTCCATGCTGGAGCAATGGGCAGTATGCAGCAGTTTCTTGCAGAGGAGATGGAATAGAAAAGCAACTAGATAGTTGGTCCTCAGTGATTACTGTTAATGCACAGTGGAACTGTATAATATGATTGCTGGGGCAGTTGTGCATCTATGGAGACATGTGTGATATCCTGTATATCCTGTATACCTACAGGACAGGTTTATCGCTGATTCTAATGTGTACAAATGTGTAAAAGTCTATACCCATGGTGGAGGAATCTGTCTTGTTCTCTGTGCTTACTTGTCAGCTGTTGACAGCCAATGGGACTTCTGTGGGAGTGTGCCTGCAAGGAAACAGTAGTGCAGCCTTACTCAGTGGATTGCAGGCAGCATGGCAAGCATTTTTCTCTCATTCTCTTCTCTAAGTGTTGCATTTATCAGCCAGAGGATTTCCTATTGTGGCCTGTGGTACTGGCACAAATCTGCTCATCCACTCTGTACTCATTTCTCCAGGGTCAATGGTTTAGAGCTGGGTTGGGTACCTGCCAGCATTTCCAGCCACATCTCTGATTAGTTTGTTGTGTGCTACATGGAGAGGGAGCTAGCCACAACTCCAACCAGAAGGCCTTCCACTCTCACAACTGGTGAGTCTGGAAACTGATTCTGAATGCAGAGCAGGCCTCCATTTTAATCCAGTGCACACTTCAGAGTGATACAGAAAAATGTTAAATCCCGTTTCTATGCAGGGGTACCAGATTGGCCCCTATATTATATAAAATATAGTGGTCAGAAATTTATAATAGATACTTTTGGATAACCATCAAATTCTATTTAGATAATTAACTTTACATTACACCTTAATCCAGCCAATCGGAACACACAGTTAGCTTAAACTGGACAGGAAGGATAGTAGGAAAAATTGAATGAACACAGCTGAATCATCTTTTAGTGCTCTCATAGGCACTAATGGTGGAAATCACACTTAGATAACTTCCCGGATAAGAGAAAAGTATGCAAAAACAAAAGCAAAAGAGGAAGTAATGAGATAGAAAGACATTTAGATATGTAGCTTCCTAAGTATCTTAACTCTTGTTTTGAACTGCTATCAAGTACAATTGTTAACTACATGATTTTCTGTTTCTTTGATATAAAATATTTACCCTGAATGGTATTAGAAACTATTACTCACCAGTAGTATCTGTCTGTCTACAATAGGACGTGATCCTGGAAACCCTTATTTATCTGAGTAAGCTTCACTCACATAAGTAAGCCTGACTCTCATGTGTAAGAGATGAGCCTGTAAGCATTTACAGACTTCCTATCATTGTAATGTACCCATAATGCTGAGTAAAAAGAGTTGTTGTACAATAGTGTCCAAAACACAAGGGATTGAAATCTCCATTAAAATGCATTGGTTCTCCCTTAGGTACTGCAGCAAAATAATTTCATTTAAACAACCTAATGGTATGCATATATGTGTATATATTTTAAGATTTTTTAAAATTGTAATAGTAATTAATTCTGTTTAGTGTAATAGTAGTCTAGTATAATTCTAGTACTTGGTAATTACTATAAGGCATTTATTATTTGTTTTTCAAGATGAACTGAGAGGTCCATGTCATGGATATCTCAGTTTGGAGAACAGTATCAGTGTGTCATGTGGAGATTTACTAATGTAGCTATAACTGTTTTGTTTTGTTTTGTTTTAATGAATTTCCTTGGCTTTACTGTGTCATGTTGACATAGTCCTTTGAATTTCAAAATAAGAGCAATTCTGCCTAATTAAGAATGGTATTAGAAGCAATAAATATTAATTAAAGATATATTTTTTCCTGTATACCAAAATGCACACTGTAGGTAAGACAGCTTTCTGTATTCTGTCCTGAAATTGCGCTGCCTGGTGATTTGGTAGACTCTGCTTGCTGCTAAAAAAGCAAACTATTTCTTCAACACAAACAAGCCCAGTCAGAGAAACTGAATGTTGCCAGACTGCTCTTCATTATGGCCATGACTGACCCAGCAATCCCAGTTGGAAGGGATCCCAGTGGCTTTCCACAGACAAATAAACAGCAAATACTTACAGGGGACAGCCTTGTAGAACTGATTCCTTAATCAACAGTTAAAGAAGCAAATTGGATTTGCCCTATCACAAAAAAATTAATTCCAGATTGCGGTTATTGTCTTAAGTACAAAGAGTTGTCTTGCAGGTTTGGCTGGATTATTTCATTTTAAAAGTATCTCTAAAATTTGCCATCCCATGGGGTTTGTGGTTTTCTCCATCATTATATAACTGTAAACTTCTGGATGTTAAAGATTGGATAATTTCTTTCAGATGGTTCTGGCATCCACTATACTTGGACACTATGGATGAGAACCAATTAGTTGCCAGGAGTAACCAGTAAGGGTTAGAAACAAGACAAAACCCTAGAAAAGGCATAACAAGTTTTAGTTTGAATAATTTTTTCCTACTTTCTACTTAACACTTTCCATTCAGTCTTACATTTAAATGCTTGATGATTAGAATGTTAGTTTGGTTTGGCTTAATGCTCAGCAAAATGTAATGTTGACATACAGCACATGTAATACAAGTAATCATCTTGATTTTCTAAATATCTTACTTCACTCTC
>NC_050074.1:101138781-101143781 GCF_009764565.3 Dermochelys coriacea | reverse complement strand
CCCATGGCTTTGTTTCTGTCAAAATAGCTTCTTTCAGCTGCAGCACAGAGAGAGAGAGAGAGAGAGAGAGCTGTCTCGGCAAATGAACTGTTCTTTCTCACCAGATGTGTAACCGTGTTTCGTCTTTCACTAGAGACAAGCTGGAGCCGACTTCTTCCGCTAGCCAGGCCTATGCTACATGTCTTACAACAACACAAATGTAAGCCCCTTCCTTTCCACACATGTTAAACTCATTTCCTAGTGAATTATTGGGAAAACATAACACTATCCTTACTGCTGTTTTCAGATGATGCAGTTTACTTTATACACTCCTGGCACCACAAGTACAAGATGCTTGGTTCTACATAGTTTTCTGGCTGTGAAACTTTTGGTGAAGGAATCACAGATTTTTTTTTTGTAATTTTCCTCTGGCCAAAACTTACTAGAATCTACAAAGTGTGCAAAACAAATCCATTCCATTCCCACTTAACAAATACTATTCATGCTCTGTGTATTTTTTTTTGTCTGAGAAAAAGAAAAAGCATCAATTCAATAAGAGAATAAGAGCCATAGCTGAATAAACTATATTTTGAATCAACTAAGACAATATATCAATAAACTAACAATTTTTTTCTTCAGTTTGATATTTTTAATGAACCAAACCTGTTTACAAAACAGTCAAGCCTATGACTCTTGTAAAATCCAGAGCAAACCTTTGACCTATACAATTTTCCAGCTTTGTTTTTTTCTTAAATTGTAGCCACATCTTTATTTTAAAGTGTTAATAATGCCAGTATACTATCTTATTATATATAGTTTTGACCACAAATGTTTTTGTGAGATTTGCTATTAAGATAAACAAACAAGAGTAGCTTGTATTCTGGCAGCTTGACTGAGGTGAATGGTTTTCATTTTTAGAGTGTAAGCTCTGGAAGCTCTGCCAACCACAGGTTAAGCTCCCTGAGTTTTCACTTCCTGTAGCCCTGCTTGTCAATCACTTCCTGGCATCTGCAGTGACAATTTCCATCGTTAGAGCTTGGAATTTTCATCTCCTCCAACATGTCTCCCACTGCCACTCTCACCTCTTGGACACCCATGTCTAATACATTATTCACCATCTTTCAAAAGTAACTCAACACTGTTGCATCCGTGTTATTCTAAATACATCTACCTAAAATATTGGTTCTTTATATGTGTATGTTATAAAAAAGGCTTCATAAGAACAGCTTCTCCTGCTTTGTTTCATGTGCTTTTTTTCATTATTCACTGTCCGATAATAATTATTTACTTCCTATAAGCATGCGTACCAGAACTCTGAGTTTGAAAGATTTTTCCATAACCTAATCCAATTCATCAAAGGCATCCTAACAAAATTATAGGCTCTGGCAGTATCTTTGCTTTTCACCTGATAAGGCTGTAACAGAAGCAAAGGATGGTTTGTATCAGGATATTTCTTGTAGTATAGTTTTTGACAGCTTTGCTTAAATCCCTTCCCCCTCTTTTCCTTTCTCACAAAAACATACTACTTTATTATTCCTTTGCACAACAGTGCTATTGATGCATTTGGCTTTATAGAAATAAGCAAGTATATTACACAGAAAAAAGAATGTTACAAAAGTCTCATCTATCCCACTTGGGATTTACAGGAGAACAGTGATTTTAAAGATGTGTATGAGTGTATTCCTCTGCTAGTAAAGAATCTAAATATTTAGGCAATTTAATTAACTGTGGTTTGCTGTAGTGGTTAAGAATATAGATTCAGACTGAACGATGTAAACTGCATAATCTTGGTAAACTTTTCGGTTAAAAAAATAACATTTTCAGAATAGTATCTCAGGCTTGTTTTCTTTTTTAAAAAAATGGAGTTTTCAGTGTTGCTGAATTTTATAGCTTTCCTTCACGTGCAGTTTGTTTTTGCCACCATTCAATCTATATTTTGTGCAAGTATATGCATGGAAGAACTAATGAATGGGGTAGTATATATCTTTTACCTCCAGAACATTAGGTCTGGTAGTTTGCTTGTAAACAATACAGAGATATTCACACCTGTGTGCTTGAAAAGCTAAAGTGACAGTCTCAGCCCAGGAATGTATCCTTCGCAGCCATATCCACTAATCTAAAATATACTACATTCTTGAAATCATTGCCAACAGAAAATGACAGAAAAACGCTTACACAGAAAAGTCACAATTTTAAAAATGTACTTTGAACTGAATAACAGCTCATGAAGCACAATCAAAGTAAAGAGAACATTTGAGCGAATCCAACGCCTATTCGGCAATAATTATGTTCATTTCTTAAAGAGAACTAAGATCAAAAAAATTTACTCTAAAGTGCCCTGTTTTCAGCGCATTATGCAGATGAAATGACAACTTGTCATTTAAGAAGTTAATAAACAGTCACCGTTTTGCAGGTTATCCAAATGCTACTGAATAGAAAACCTCAGATCCCTAAATGATGTGTAATTAAAATTGTTTAAAAAATCCTCCTTGACAGGCCAGGGCTTAGCCAAAATGTAAATGACATTAAAGAAGACAATGAATTTAATTTTATTTAATGTCCCTTTTTGCAGATCCTCATTTACATAGCATTTTTAACAAAAGCGTTGACCTTATAAATGCTGGCATTTGTACAGCTTCTGCAGAGTTGGATTTAATCATGCTTTCGCAAACCCATAAGGGAAAAAGCTTTAAGTTCTCTGGTTGGATATGGAGTAGGAATAAAAACATTGGGACTGGTCAAATGTTTATCCTCCTTGCTTCTGAAAACAACCTGACAAGAAGATGTAAAGGTCTAGGGAATAACCCATTGCTGTTTGTAAGGCTTGGTAATAATCATACATAATCGTTTGGAAATATAGCTAATAAAAAATATAATGAGTGTTCAGCAAAATCGGCATTAGGCCCAAATTACATGATATTAATACTTGAACAGGTGCAGAAAGGCGCTTTAAATGAGGTAAATGAATAAAATGTCCCATAGCACAACTGTGTGCACTGACAAAAAGTCAATCACATGAATAATTCAATGACTAGGACTGCCAGCAAAGGTCAGCTTTCTTTGACCTTTGTGACAGGAAGTGAAAGGAAACACTGTTGACTAAAAAAACTCCAATCAGTCTTCAGCTACTGTTCTACAATTACTTTAAAGGTGTAAACATAGAGTATAAATGACTTAACGGTATTTATTTGGAACCCAACATATAAAACTAAGCTTGAGGGTCAACTCATTTTACTCAAGACAATATGAAATTACAGACAATGAAAGGTTAAATGGGGGGGATTCTCTTCTACAAGCAATGTCAATTATGAATAAAATCTGAGGTCAGTTGAAAAGTATTTTAAGAGCCTACAGGGTTGAAATTTTGTAACAGCTGTTAAATATGACAAAACTTTTTTTCCCCCCAAAACTAAAGCTATTCCAAACTCTGTATGAAAGAAATGGGATAAACAGATGTCTGGCTTCTATACAGGAAAGTAGGACACACTTGGAATGATAAGTCTCCTAAACTCTATAGAATAATGCCAGATTTATTGGGGGGGGCATTTACTACCCACAGAGATGCCAACTAGCAGTATGACTGTGATAGTACCATCTGGAAAAATGTTGCAGAGCATGCTATCAGTAATACATTGCAAGCACATTCAGTGTGCACAAGCAGATCTGCCATTGCTTTACTAGTGAGTTGCCGCTTAATGTTTTGATAGTAATGTAATCCTGCCTTCCCGTGTTCCTCCACAATCATTCTTTTCAGTTTTCAACAGTTGGACGCTGCACCTTCATATACATTCAAGCCAAACAAGGAAAGGAAAAGTCAAGAGGATGTATCTTACCAGGAATTTCTATGCCTTCTAATAAAATATATTATGATGGTACAGAAGAATTATTTTCGCGCACAGTGTGGTTTTGGTTTAGCAGTTACAGCGGTATCCTGTAATCATTTACAGCCATTGGAATGTATGGGTGAAATAGGATAGATTTATCTGTTCATAGTTGTGATATGTAGACAATGGGTGTTCCTAATGAGGAACATCTGCTTTTGTGTTTTCCCAGAAAACATTATTCCACTATGAAAATGATACTCCCATCCTTTTCAGCAATACCACAAAGAAAATATGTCCCTTTTCCTTTCTTTTATTTGGTTTTCTTTAGGTCAATCTAATTTCCCAAGGACCCCTTTTCTGTGGCATCTCTTTACTGACCACACTTTATGGGGCTTTTTTCCTTTACTACATAAATTATTATGTAGTATGAATAATTTTATTTTGTTGTGTGAATAATACTGTGGTGTAATTATATTCATGCAATAATAAAAACTTGTTTCCTTAGCAATGCTTCATCAAGTAAGTGCAAATAAAATATTCTCTGTGAGTTAAAAGTTCGGATGATATGCAATGTGTACATTTTGTTTTGTTTTTTTAAAAGGCCTTCCATTTTGTTTTACATTTAAGTCTTCTGAAAGATGAAAAGGCATAATTTCATTAATTGATTTAAAATATTGTAATCTTTTGCAAATTATTACACCTGAAGTGAGTTGGTATTTCTTTTCTTCCTTCCTAATGTTTAAAACAGTTCAGATTATCAGAAAGAGCATTAGTTTGGTCTAGAACAAACATATGGCCATAGATCTCAATTCAGGATTGAATTATTGGTTCATATCCTCAGGACAAATATGCCTTATCTGGTCAAAAACTGCTAAATGTGTCCAAAGGCCAAAAGGATCTATTGAAGTATACTGCATGTAATTTTTTAAGCCAATTTGCAAAGTGATAAACACTTCTTATGGGAAACTGTAAATTGACTCAAAAATTTGATGGAGATATTTTCTTCTGTGATGCTCAAGAGGAAACACAACCCAGAAATTCAACACAACAACAAATCCAGGTGACAAACTATTAACACATGGCTCAGCAAACATAAATTATTATTAGGAATTTTAAATATAATTTGATAGTCTCAAAAGACTATGTTAATCTTATGAAGCGCCTTTCCAAACTGTATTTTCCTTTTATGATATTGGC
>NC_050074.1:101131281-101133781 GCF_009764565.3 Dermochelys coriacea | reverse complement strand
CATTTTAGCACCTCCTATTTCTTGCCATCACACTGTCCACGTTTATACCTAGTGGACCCAATTCTACAGACCTTGCCCAGACAAAACTCCCACCAAAATCAATGGGAATTTTGCCTGAGCAAGGTCTGCAAAATCTGACCCTTTTGCCTTGCAGCCTTTTCGAGACCCAGTAGGATATGGTCGCCCTTCTTCTTAAACAGACATAGATATGGATTTATCGGGCATTGTCTAACCTGATTTTTTCAATTTACATTTTAAAAGCTGTGTCAGAAACACTGCAACTGAAAAAAAATATATAAAAACAATTTTGTGGTAACATGTTATTCCAATTAGAAGCATTAGAGGTATACTTTATACACCCCCTGGGGTTTGGATTAACTAGCAGCACCAAAAGAAACATTATTGTCATAACCTTAGCTAATGCATAAAGCTTGCCTTGGTTTTGGACACAGGAAAGTGCCGTTTGGACAGCACTAGCTTCCAAAAGTTTCAGTTACAACATTATTAACTAAAGCCTTTAAGTCGGACCTTCGACAATTCTCTGCAGTTAGGAACGGAGCCTGCATATTTTTTGTTAAGTTTGGAGCTTGTTACTTGCTCATTACAAGTGCTTTATTGCTTTGCTCATGCAGAGACTGTGATCCAAGCCTGTTATTTTTCCAAAAGCAATAATATTATTGCATCATTTAAACGATATGGGTATTGGAAGCAACAACGTAAATGTGGCATGACAACACTTCTGCTAATGTCAATACTTTTAACGCCACAACTAATAACGCTGCATTAGGCTGACCAGACATAGTGTGAGCAGCATTTTGTGCGAGAGAAAGAGAGAGAGAGAAAGGACTCTGCCTGTCTTGCCCGTCGCGGCACACCAAGCTGCTGTGGGGGGCTTGCTTATATTTTACGAGGCATGCTTCTAAATAGCGTCGGCAGAGCAGGTTACGGTGCATTTTGAAGTAGTTAGAGAAGCATCCTCTGATCAAACCAGAAGTGTCTAAACGCCCTGAGGAATCCCAGAAGCGTGCGCAGCAATATGGTTATTATTGGATGATATTTGGGAAGAAAGTGCTAATGGGCAATCTGGTGTTTATTTTGAAACTGCTAACAATGATTTTTCTTGGGTAAAAAGGCAGTGTCTGGGAACACGGTTGAGTGGGTTTTGAGCATAGGCTCCAACAGATGGCGTGGAGCTCTAGGTGCGCTCTCGCCCCTCCACTCCCGTCTCCTGCTAGACGGGGGGACGTTGTGCCTGACCGGACTCTCTGAGCAGCAGCCCGGCTGCACTAGGCTGCTTGTGGAGAAGGGTTTCCGCGCTCGCCGCTTCTCCTCCTCCCCCTCCCCACCCCACCCCCCCCAGACACCCCTGGAGAGAGCCCTGTCCTCGCACGCTGCTTCGCCCCCTCCCCTTCCCGGCTCCTCTGGCGAGGTTTCCCGCGCGCGCCGCTTCCCCCCCCCCCCCCGCCACTCTAAAGCGGCTGTAGCTTCCCTACTCCTCAGGCTGCCAGCCACCGCCAGCAGAGCCTGCCGCTGCTTCCCGTTCCCCTGTTCCTAATGCGGCAGGGGCCTGAGCTGTCTGCTCCTGCCTAGCCACGAGAGCACTTTCTTCCAGTCCCACGGCTGCAGTGCAAGCTCCCTAGCCTTGCGCTCCTCCAAAAACGAAGGTGGGGCTGGGAAAGAGATTCTCCCCCAAGGCCCGCTTTGCAAAAAAAAAAAAAAGGCAATAGATCTAATCCTCGCCATGGCTTCCCCTCTGGAAACTATATCACCAGTGGCCATGATATCGCCAGTGCCCTCTAACCTCCTCAGCCACTTTGACACTTACTTTATTTCCAGTTGTGTGTTGACAGGGCCACGGTTATTACCATTGTTATTTTAAATTAAAGCCTGCATAGCTAGCACTAGTCACCAAAGAGAAAGATGGTCCAGTTGCAACGGTAACCTGTAGCCATATAGACAGGTATTGTTTTGAAAACACACAAGTAATATATGTCACCGCAGACATAACAAGCAGTCTCTATGGCTGCAAATGTTTGTTGTTGCAGCGTGCCATATCACTTCTGGCGATTGTTACTTTTCCTCTGATGAATCCCCGTATTTATGTATGATTTATTTTTTATTTTGTAGCACAAACAGAAATCCATAAACTGTCGGTTCAGCGCCATTGACTCTTTGATCAGTTCCTGGGCTATTTTTCCTCCCGTCAGTGAAGAGAGATTAAAAGCCTTTATTTTCAGCACTGTTTGTACTGCAAAGGTACGAAGCTAAATGAACAATAAAAGTGTACTTAAAATGTAGCCTTTGTACTCTTTTATTCAGCAGCCTCCAAACTTATAGCTGCCTGAATCAGCCTCTTAATTAGATCGCTACAGCGATTTCCGAAAACATTTAGCTGGTCTATACAAAGGAAATAAAACCACATTGTCAACTCAAGAGCGCTCCAGAGTTTAAAGGGGGCTTCTCTGTAACCTATTGAAATAAGTATTGAAGGGTACAACGC